>NC_048232.1:63866682-64005824 GCF_002007445.2 Ailuropoda melanoleuca
CCTTATTTACAAGAATCTTATTTTTGTTTGACCTGACATGCTTACTGTCTATCTCCTCCTACAAGGATATATGCTCTTTAGCATATATTCTCTGTGCCTGAGCTCTCATCTGACCATTTCTCCACTGAATCCACAGTGCTTCGCACTTGGGAGGGGAGGGTGGGAGGGAAATCTCAGGCTCTGACTTTCCAGTTCCTGGTTCAAACCATTCTTTATATTCTCTGTCCATGGCTTCCATAATCTTCTATAAATGTTCTATAGAATGGATTTCTGTGACTTACAACCAAGTAAGATTAGCTGAGAGCCGCTGATTCCTTTTAAGAAATTATTCATTTCCCCCTTTAGAATATACTTTCTTCCAGTCAATTGTTCTGCTTAATCTTAGAAAAACTCTTATAGGAGCCATAGGTATGGAATGAATGATTACATCCCCCCAAAGTTCATATGTTGAAATCCTAACCCCCGTGCAGTGGTATTAGGAGGTAGAGCCTTTGGGAGGTGAGTAGGTCATGAGGATGGAGCCTTCACGCATAGGATTAGTGCCTGTATAAAAGGGACCCAGAGAGCTCTCTTGTCCCTCCTGCTATGTGAGGACACAACAAGAAGACAGCTATCTATGAACCAGGAAAAGGACTCTCACCAGAAACATAATCTGCCAGCATTGTGATCTTGGACTTCCCAGCCGCCAGAACTGTGAGAACAAACGTCTGTTGTTAGAAGCCACCCAATCTATGGTATTCTGTTATGGCAGACAGAACTGACTGAGATAGCCTTCCTTCTAAAACAAGGAAAATCCACAAAAAGTATTTTCCTGAACCATAAGACACTGAGAAGTTTGTAATTGCAAACAAGCGGCCTAAACAAAACAAATCATTTCTTCTCCACAAACTACCATAAATATTAATGACATTGGCAATAAAACTTCGGACCCTGATTATGCATGGGCCCATTTTTACAAAAACATTTCAGTAAAAAAGATAGTATGTCATCAAAACAGCAATAAATCCTTGAAATAAGACCCAGATTTTTTTCACTCAAGCACGTAAAAAGCCGGTGTATGCCATTGCCTTCAGGTCATTCCACTTCAGGAAATTCATGCTTTAAATAACCACTGTAAAATTAAAGCCGTTCTGTAAGGAAAAGAATGGTAGGAGTCTTCAATCAGACAGAACAATATAAAAATCAAGCCTTGGCCTTGGTGTTTGTTTGTTTGTTTGTTTGTTTGTTTGTTTGTTTGTTTTTTGTGTTTGTTTTTTAACAGAAATGGTGGGGGCTAGGGGTTGCCCTGAACTTCAGATATAGCTAATGACAGAAATGTTGATTTACAGCATACAATATTAAGAAAAATTTAGTAAGCTCACTTCCCAAGTAATAGTAGCTGTCTTTGAATAAAGAATGAGGTAACCAACTATTCAGTAGACAAAGTTCTACTGAAGAAAAATACCTCAGACCACCTCCCCTTCAACCTCAGATCTACTTTCTTTCCTGACAAAAAAGGAAAAATGAGTTTTAACAACCAAAAGACGCACGGAAGGCCTCAGTATTGGCACATACTACACCTTCCTTTAGTGACCCCACTCTCAGGAGAGGTAAATGTCTTTTCTGTATGAAAGGCACTGTATGTTCACTCATTTCATGAAAATTTATTGTCCTGATCTCTGATTTGGGTGTATAGCGGTGAGTAAAAGAGGCAAAACCCCTGCCTCGTGGAGCTCGCAGTCTTGTGGTACCCTCAGAACTAACATGCCTCAAATACCAGGCTATTTCATTTTCCTATTAAGGCAGCATGGCCTGTTGTTCATCAAAGAGCCTGCGGGGCGCCTGGGTAGCACAGCGGTTAAGCGTCTGCCTTCGGCTCAGGGCGTGATCCCGGCGTTATGGGATCGAGCCCCACATCAGGCTCTTCCTCTATGAGCCTGCTTCTTCCTTTCCCACTCCCCCTGCTTGTGTCCCCTCTCTCGCTGGCTGTCTCTATCTCTGTCAAATAAAGAAATTTAAAAAATCTTAAAAAAAAAAAAAAAAAAAGCAAAGNATAAAATTAAAAAAAAAATCCTAACTTTACAACTTAGGAGTTCTGTGATCTCAGGCAAGTTATTTAATTTCCCTGTGCCTCAGTCTCCTCTACTGTAACCTCATAGCTTTGTTGGGAGGATTAAATTACTACAGCAATTAACAATGTAAAGGAATTAGATTACTATCTGACATAAAGTAAGCTATAGATGAGAGTTTGCCATTTCTATTATTATCACTGCAAAGGGTGGGATTGATTTGGAACGCTTAATCAATGAATCTTACGCACCAAAACATGCCTGACCAATTTCCTGGTAGCCAGGCCCTTTTTCCTCCAGACAGGAATTAGGAAGTTTCTTATCTGGAAAAAAATGAATGGCTCCAGAGAAAAGACCTCCATAGAATGGCATTTGGAAGTTTCCCAGAGTTTGAGCCAACTCTCTGCCAATTACCCTAAAACAACTACCATCAGGCAGTAAGCCCCACCCAGGTCAGAAGCATTCCCCACTCTGCTTTAATAATAGGGAGACCTTTAAAAATAGAGAGATGTCAAGAAAAACAAACAGATAATGGCATCTCAGAGTAAATAAAGAAAAGATAGGAAAATGAAAAGAACTCTAATCTTCTGAAAGATTAAGGAAGATAATTGCATCCATAAAACAGCATCAAAATGCTATGAAAAAAAGAACAGAAAACAAAAATTCTTGTAAAATTAAAAATAGAATTGCTAAAATTGAAAATTCAATAGAACAGTTGGAAAATAAAGTTATATATATATATGATTTTATTTATTTACTTGACAGAGAGAGAGAGCAAGAGAGCACAAGCAGGGGGAGTGGCAGAGGGAGAGGGGGAAGCAGTCTCCCTGCTGAGCAGGGAACCCGAGGTGGGGCTCGATCCCAACACCCTAGGATCGTGACCTGAGCCAAAGGCAGATGCTTAACCAACTGAGCCACCCAAGCGCTCCTCCTTTTTTTCTTCCATTTATTTAGATCTTCCTTAATGTCTTTCAAAAACACTATACAATATATGTCCTGGACATCTTTTGTTAGACTTATTCTCAGGTATTTTATTTGTTGATAACATAAATGATATCTTTTTAATGATTATTTACCAAACCATTGCTGATGTAAAGAAATATGATGTTTGAAAATGGGCTTTATATCTAGCAATCTTATAAATTATATATATAAGTCAATCCTTCTCCCCTACCCCAACAGGTGAAGGATAGAGTCTATCTTCCCTAGCCCCTTTTCCCTGGAAGAGACCTCTAAAGACATCTGTAATCTTAAATCCCATGCCACATGAGGCTGGTAAATATCCAATAAGTGAAAGAAAGAACGAGTGACTGATGGCAGGAGTGAAGCCCCAGTGTCATTCCTTTCCCAGCCTCCTCTGCTCAGTTTATGCTGCACCTTCCTGAATATTCTCTCTTCCCTCTGCATGGAAGAGATTCATGAGTACATTGGACTTGAAATGACACAGACTGGGTTTTCCAGGCTCTGGTATGAAGTTTCCAGTGAGGCAAAAGTCATGTGTGTCAGAACACCTGTTGGCTTGCAATCTTCTTGTCACCTTCAGCCACAATGGTGACATCAGGTTTTTTTGAATGGTTTTTGTCAATGTTGGTCTGAGAACATGCTGTGTGAAATGATAATGATTATTATTAAATTAATGATGATAATTAAATACCCACACACCAAAATGTAAAACAAAAGATAAAAATGGTTAGTACAAAAGAAAAGATAAAATATATAAAAGATCAATCAAGGTCAAATATCTGATAGGAGTTCCAGAAAGAAAAAGCAGAGAGCATAAAATTATTTTAAAAAGAACTCAAGAAATTTTCCCAGAGCTTGAAGAACATGAATTTTCAGCGTAAGAGAAATTAGCTCAAAAGAAAAAGCTAGACCAAAAAACAGCATCATGAAATTCCAGAACAACAGACATAAAGAGAAGAAATGTAATCCTTACCTCAAACCATACACCAAAATTGATGCCAAGTAGATTATAGATTTAAATATGTAAGTCAAAACTCGAAATCTTGTAGAAAAGAATATAGCATATCTTTATGTCTTTACGATAGAGAAGTACTTTTTAAATAAGTCACTAAGTATATAACTTATAACGAAAAAAAAGTGAGACACTTACATTAAATATAAAACTTCTATTTCATCAGAGGAGACTATATCAAAGATTGCCTAGGTGTTCACAAATTCTTTCATCTCTTCCTCTTGTACACATAGTCAGACTGCATTTCTTAACCTCACCTGCAACAAGATGTAGCCATGTGACTACATACCAGCCAGTGAAATGCATTCATTTAGGACAAGATACCCTCCATCACTTTAAGTATATCTGGCTTACAGTACTTTCAGCATTTCTGAGGCTTCGAGCATATACTTATGAAGCACTGGCTTTGGACTCAGCATGAAGACAGGTATAGCAGACAGACAGTACTGCTTTGTGGTTAAGGACACCACTCTAGAGCCTCTCAGCTCTGCCAGCTACTAGCTGTGTGAACTTGGGCAAGTTACTTCGCTTTTCTGTAGCTCATTTCCTTCATTCATAAAATGTGGGGCATAACAAGGACAGGGCCTACTACATGTAGGCATTGTAAAGTTTCAATAATATATAGTAAGTGTTCAAATATCTTCTATTACTTTTTTTTTTTTGAGAGAGAGAGCTTGGGCATGTGATCATGAACAGGGGAGGGGCAGAAGGAGAGGAAGAGAGAATCTTAAGCAAGCTCCACACTTAGTGTGATGCCTGACATGGGGCTTGATCTCATCACCCTGAGGTCATGACCTGAGCTGAAATCAAGAGTTGGAGGCTTACAAGGAAACAGTCAAAAAAACTAAGAGGCAGCCCACGGAATGGGAGAATATATTTGCAAATGATGCTACAGATAAAAGACTGGTATCCAAGATCTACAAAGAACTTCTCAAACTCAATACACGAGAAACAAATAAACAAATCATAAAATGGGCAGAAGATATGAACAGACACTTTTCCAATGAAGACATACAAATGGCTAACAGACACATGAAAAAATGTTCAAAATCATTAGCCATCAGGGAAATTCAAATCAAAACCACACTGAGATACCACCTTACGCCAGTTAGAATGGCAAAGATAGACAAGGCAAGAAACAACAATTGTTGGAGAGGATGTGGAGAAAGGGGATCCCTCCTACATTGTTGGTGGGAATGCAAGTTGGTACAGCCACTCTGGAAAACAGTGTGGAGGTCCCTTAAAAAGTTAAAAATTGAACTACCCTATGACCCAGCCATTGCACTACTGGGTGTTTACCCCAAAGATACAGACGTAGTAAGAGAAGAGCCATATGCAACCCCAATGTTCATAGCAGCGTTGTCCACAATAGCTAAATCGTGGAAGGAACCGAGATGCCCTTCAACAGATGACTGGATTAAGAAGCTGTGGTCCATATATACAATGGAATATTACTCAGCTATCAGAAAGAACGAATTCTCAACATTTGCTGCAACATGGACGGCACTGGAGGAGATAATGCTAAGTGAAATAAGTCAAGCAGAGAAAGACAAATTATCATATGATTTCTCTCATCTATGGAACATAAGAACTAGGAAGATCGGTAGGGGAAGAAAGGGATAAAGAAGGCGGGGGTAATCAGACAGGGGAATGAAGCATGAGAGACTATGGACTCTGAGAAACAAACTGAGGGCTTCAGAGGGGAGGGGGGTGGGGGAATGGGATAGACTGGTGGTGGGTGGTAAGGAGGGCACATATTGCATGGTGCACTGGGTGTTATACGCAACTAATGAATCATAGAACTTTACATCAGAAACCAGGGATGTACTGCATGGTGACTAACATAATATAATAAAAACACATTAAAAAAAAAAAGAGTTGGAGGCTTAACCGACTGAGCCACTCATGTGCCCCTCTTCTATTATATTTTAAAAAAGGATTTAATCATGGGGCGCCTGGGTGGCTCAGTCGGTTAAGCAGCTGCCTTCAGCTCAGGTCATGATCCCGGAGTCCTGGGATGAAGTCTCACATCTGACTCCTTGCTCAGCAGTGAGCCTGCTTTTCCCTCTGCCTCTGCTCCTCCCAACTCATGTGCTCATTCTCTCTTTGTCAAATTAAAAAAAAAAATTAAAAATAAGTAAATAAATAAACAAATAAATAAAAAGGATTTAATCCACAATAGGAATGCCATAATGGGAGGGATGATAATTATCAAAGCACTAAGATGACTTTTTCTCTGCCTAGTGAGGTGCCTGACACATAATGGGTGCTCAATAAACATTTTTGAATGAACAAATAAATATGAGAGTAAGTAATAGTGAAAAATTGACTTAAGCAGGATGGGCATGAGCCCCTCAGCACTATTCAGCGATCTTTCCAGTGTTGCTTAATCCCAGCTCACATTAGTATCACTTGGGAGCTTTCTGAAACCATCAATGACTGAACCCCATCAACAAGATCAATTGAGTCAGAAACTCTGGGCCAGGAAACAAGCACTGGTATTTATTTTTTTTAACAAGGGTGATTCTATTGTGTACCAGGTTGAGTATGACTGCTTTAACTAATTCTGAGTTGACTCCTTTTCTATTCCCCAGGGTAATGGTTCCAAAACTCCCTTATTTCTTCAGGTCCCCAACTCTACCCCTGATCCTCTAATTCTTGGCCGATGGTTATTCTTCATCTTCTCTCTATACCTCATCTTTTACTCTATTCTTTCTTGCTCTTCCTATTTCAGGAGAATATGTGTATCCTCAGACTCATTCACTGCCCTTCATTTTCCAGTTATCATACCATGATATGGAATAGACCATGCATCTGTCCACTCTCCAACTAGACAGTGACCTCCCCAGAGGCAGGGTTCATTCATCTTTGTACTGTCACTGTGAAGAAAGGTGGTAGCATACTCCCTCAGGGGTCAGGGAAGAAAAGCCAATGCCCAGCATGAGGGTAGGTACTTCATAAATGTCACTGAATGGGGAGGTGGGGCCTTTACCTGGGCCTTGAAGGATCAGTAGGAATCAAAAAAGAAAAGGGGAAATTTTATGAGGCATAGAAAATAAAAACTAAGATATGAAATTCAGAACTGCAGCATTTAACTCTTCCTAGAACTTTCTAGAAACTACTGTCATTGAACTTAAACCACACATACAAATAACTACCACTTCACACCAAACTTCCTCTGGTTACAAATAAGAGATGGCTTTTGAAAGCACCCTGCCAAGTATAAAAGACAACATAAATGAAAGGATGCTGTTAAAAGAAAAAAGAACACACAAGAAAGAGAAATCAGCAAAAAGCATCATTTTGTTTTAGCAAGGAGATACAAGTGCAACTCCCTCTCTTGTTCCTCAGTGTTTACATCTATAAAATGGAGACAATAAAGAATACTTCCCTTACAGGACTGATGAGGTGTTTAAATGGGTTAATAAATATGAAGAAGATAGAACAGTGTCTGGTATAGAGTAAGCACAATAATTGTTAATTTTTAGATAATATTATAGATGAAATCCCATTATGATATGATAAAGATCGTTACAGCTATTCACTCCTGCTAAATAGTACTGTAATTAAACTGTCAAGGCTTGGAAACTCAAAGACAGCTATCAAGTCACCCTTCCGGCCCCCGTTGCCAGGGAAACTAACTCAGTTCCTTTAACTTTTCCTCATTGGTGTTATTTTCCCAACCTTTACTCACTGTCCCTTTCTTCCACAGTCCTGAAACTCAGAGAGACAAGAGAGGCTGCCTTGTATGGACCTGTTATCCCATATGTCCCACCTTCTCTCCCTGGTCCTTTTGGCAACCCGGGTTAATATCACCAGAGGTTTGCCTAATTTTGTTCATTTTCTTAAAGAAGTAAGTTGCCATGGTTGATCACTTTTATCTTTGTCTGCTATTTTATCAATGGCCATTCCCTTTTTTAAATTATTGAGGTGTAAAAGTTTACCCTTTTTAGTGTACAGTCCTCTGAGGTTTAACAAATACGTACAACCATGTAACCACCACCATGAAGATTACGGCATTTCAATTATCTCAAAAAGTTCCCTTACGTCCCTTTGTTGTCTCCATTTTCTGCCCCTATAGTTTTGCCTTTTCCAGAAAGTCATATAAATGGAATCAGATGGCATGATTTTGAGCTTTTTGAATCTCGATTCTTTTACTCAGCATGATGCATTTGAGATTCATCCATATCTTGCATGTATCAGAAGTTAGTTCCTTTTTATTGTTCAGGGTTCTCTTTTTGGATGGACTGTAGTTTGTTTATCCATTCACCAGCTGAAGGACCTCAGGGTTGGTTCCAGTTTTTGGTGCTTGTGAATAAAGCCACTATATACATTTGCATGTAGGTTTTTGTATGAACATAAGTTCAATATGCTGGGTAAACACCTAAAAGTAGGATTACTGGGTCATATTATAAGTACATTTCAACTTTGTAAGAAACTGCCAAATTGTTTTCTAAAATGGCTATACATTTTGCATTCCCACCAACAACGGCTGAGAGTTCCAGTTGCTCTGTACCCTCATTAGCGCGTGGTTATTGTTGTATTTTATTTTATTTTACTGTATTCTATTTTTAACTATCTTTTGTGTCTGTAGCATCTCACTGTGGTTTTAATTTGCATTTCTCCAATTACATTGAGCATCTTTTCACGTGCTTATTTGGCACTTGTACATTTTTAAAGCTTCTTTTCAAGTCATGTCAGTTGTCTTTAATTGTGGGTTTTTTTCCTTATTTTTGAGTTTTGAGAGTTCTTTAAATATTCTAGATGCAAGTCCTAAATCACATATGGATGTTCTGCTTACTTTTTTACCCTCTCAAGGGACTACATCTGGTATTTCTGAGATGAGAACTGAGTAGCCTGCAGTCACTAGTCACAAGGGAGACAGATGTTTATGGAAAAAGACAGGGAAGGCCATGATTGCATCGCAGCCCAGAGATTTTCACTCTGTTCATTCTATTCCATACAAGTTAGAATAATACTGACGGTCTATGGTAAGAGGGAAGAAAGACACAAAATAACACAAACATTTTCTAAAAGTGGGCCACAACCAGTAAGGGAAGAGTTGGTTTGGTAGCTATTTCACCTTGAGACTGAACCAGAAGGTACTATTTTCATTCTGCCCTTTCTCTTAGACCAAGGACTCCCCCCACCCTACTTCCCTTCCCTCCAGCTCCAGAAGGGCCCATCTGACTGGCTGAGCACCTGAGCCAGTATCAAAGAGGAAAAAGAGGTTGATCCTGAGAGAAGGAGACCATGGAAGAAGGAGAAGGAACAGGAGACCATGGAAGAAGGAGAAGGAGTTCCTTGGTCCCCATCAGGAAGATTCAGTGTGTACTGAGCAATGACTTTCCACATTGCAACATCATTTAGACTCCTAGTGTA
This sequence comes from Ailuropoda melanoleuca, assembly GCF_002007445.2. Lineage (NCBI taxonomy): Eukaryota > Metazoa > Chordata > Mammalia > Carnivora > Ursidae > Ailuropoda > Ailuropoda melanoleuca. Next base: position 63,876,088 of record NC_048232.1, read on the forward strand.
CATTTGATTGATAGCAAGATTTTTAGGTAGGAAAGGCTTAGAGGTGGTAATCTCTTTGGGATTGCTGGGGGATCAGGAGGAGCATGAAGCTATGTTTTCAAAGCTCTTCACAAAGGATTATAAATATCAATTCTCCATATCAAAGAAGAGAGCAAAGGCGAAGTTTTCTTCTAACACACTGTAACATTCCCACCTTCTAGCCATTAGGGAAGAGTTAGAAAGACAATAAGCCCAACTCCATGTTTGTGTTTCTACAAATTCATCTTACACAGAGGAAAGATAGATGATAGGTGGATAGATAGATAGATAGACAGATAGATAGATAGATAGAGAATCACAAGTGTTTAACTCCTAATCAAATAATCCTAGAATTTCTGACTCCATATTACTTATTTGACCTGAGATATGTTATGGTTTTGAAGCACTCATATAGCCTCTAAGAAATGTAAAAAAAAAAGAAAAAAAAACTTCAAATTGCTGACCCTTCTATGGTAAACGTAGTCAATCTATTTTCATTTCCTTTCTCTTAATGTCGAAATAGACAATTAAATCCTAAACACAGTAGTGTAAATCCTGTTGGCACAAACAATACCAAATGTGCCCCAGTAAGTTACCAAATGTCTTGACCTCTACAGCTCTTCTGTTGATCTCTATACTTTGGATTGAGCATTTCCTTAATTATCTGTGTTTACATAGGTCTGTTCCACATCATGGCACCCTGTGTAAGATGAGTGGTTCTGAAAACACACCACCATGGATCATCGGTTATAATGAGAAGTAGATTAACCCAGGGGCGTGCCACCAAATGATCTGCCAAAGGCACAGTTGACAAAGTCCTCATCAGTCAGTAGTGATATAAATACCATCCTCCGCAGTAGATCATTTGCAATGTGTCTCTCAGAGCTAAATCAGCACTCTAATTGCAACATCAGTTACGGGCCCTGCTCAGTGATGAGAGGGGCAAAGATATGAGGATGTTCTCAGTCGAAGCTATTTATACATGCCACGTAGTCCTTAATTATCTAGTAGGGAGGGGATGGGAAGAGGCAGAAAGTTGACTTGACTAAAAACTGAATCTACCCACACCCCGTTACACCACTGTGACAAGAGAAAATTCTAGGTATGCCCTTTCTTAACAACAACAACAACAAAAAAGTAAGAAATTCAGCTCCTATGAGGAGCTACCAGTCTACCCAGTTGTCAACTGGTATTTCACTGCTAATGCATGCGTTCAACATTCCAAGGGATTATAGGAAAGAAAATTCAAGATTTATAAGCCCCAAATCGAATGAGCACTCTTGGTAGAATATTCCTTTTATCCTCAAAGGTGAAAAAAAGTTGTAGAGTAGAGAATTTGTTTGGTTATTTTAGAACTTCAGTCAATAAAAAATCCAGACTTTGATATGAAAACTTCCTGGAACATAACATAACAATCATTAATTATGTATTAATAAACTGATATATTAAATACCAGAGATTCAAAAATACAGTAGAGGAAAAAATACAGCACAGGAAGAATATCAAATATAAGGTACATTTGGGAAGATATAGCTATAATAATGACTGCATTTATTTAGCGCTTCTATGTGTCAGACACTGCTAAGATCCTTGCCTATATTATCTCAGTAAATTCTTCCTACAACTCAATAGCAGACATATTATTATCCGCATGTTACTGATAAGGAAACTATGGGTCAGACAGTTAATTGGGGCAAGTCACAAACCATTTAAGTGGAAGTATCAAAATTCAAATTCTCATCTCACTCCAGGCTTTACCCTAAAACACAACTCTTTATTCTACATATTTAGATCAACCTAATAGCATATCCTACACATCCTGCTTTCCTATAATGTTAACTGACCTATTTATGACTTTTCATGGGAACTACTCTCCCTTGTGGCTCTCCATGCATCTTTAAGCTGTGAATCCAGTGTGAACAGTTTAACTTCCTACTTATACCTCAACTCAGATCCAATAATGAGATCATCATTGGTCCAGCTTCTCTCTGCCAGGGCAAAGCTTTTGCACCAGCTCCCCTCATAACACAGTGATTGCCCGTGGTCAGGTACCTGCTCTTGTTCCAATTAGCTGGTGACTGGAGGACAGGAACAGCAGGAGAGGGGAGCCCCACCCTGTTACCAGAGGCTGTGGGTAGGCCTGTTCCCCTCGGCAGAGGCTGCAAAAACTTGGACTGACTTGGATAATACAAATATGGTGAAGGGATTCAGAACATATCATTGTGAAGAGTTTCTTTACTGAACTCTCCCCATCTACATAAAAGCATAGTGTCCCAAAAGAATCAAACTGTTTCAAGTGCCCTCCTATCACTGGAAATGACCACCAGGATAAGAAATCACCTAAATAGACATTGTTGCTAAGCTGTCACATCTATCTATTCTTCTAAGGACCCATTTTTCTTCCCTAAAAGTCATTTCTTTTCCCGTTAAGTGTCCTTTTCCCCATCTTCTGCCCCTATGATGATGGTATATAAGCCCCCAATTCTAACCATGTCCTTCAGTCACATTTTTCTGTGAATTCCCATGTACACAGATGAATAAAAAAAATCTTTTTTTTTCTCTTGCTAATCTGTCTTTTGTCAGTTTAATTCATAGGTCCCAAACCCTGAACCAAGGAAGGTAGAGGAAAAGTTTTTCCACCACAATGCAATAGCTTGAAACCACCAAAAAATGTTGTAAAAGAATACTTAATGACAGGGAAAAAATCCACTGTCTTCTAAGTTAAAAAATAAGGTCACCAAACTCAAATGTAGAGTCAGATTTCATTTTTGTAAATATATATGTTTGTATACATGTACTGAAAGTCTAAAAGAATGTTCAATAAACTGTTAACACAATTACCTTGAGGAAAAAGAGCAATTTGAACTTTACTTTTTGTTCTATTTCACACTTGAACCTGTAATAATAAATTTATATTACTTTTAATGTTGAAAAATATGCAAATATTTTCTTTTTGAAAAAATAATAATCTATGCATACTATTTGCAAAAGCCATATTATTTTTAAGATTCACCCATAAAAATCAAGATGAACTTAAAAATTAATCTACGAAAAAAATATTCATTGCTGTATTAGCAAAATAAAATTTCAAAGAAAAAGCGCAATAATACAACATTGGACAAATAAATTGATATCAATAAAACTTATATTTTCAATCATAAACATTATTTTATGAGAAAAGATATGGCATGGAAATATACGTACAATATACTAATTGGGAAAAAAACAAATTACAAAACAATAAATTATAGCATGACTTGTTTGATAACTAAAATGTACATGAAATACATTTATGTCCAGAACATAATCTGGAAGAATTTAACAAAAAGTGGGTGGGATTACAGATGGTTTCCATTTCTATACATTTTTTTAAAGATTTATTTATTGATTCTAGAAAGAGAGAGAGAGAGCACAAATGGGAGGGGCAAGGGAGAGGGAGAGAAAGTCTCAAGCAGACATCCCACTGAGCACAGAGTTCATCATGGGGTTAGACCTCATGACCCTGAGATCATGACCTGAGCCGAAACCAAGAGTTGGGCACTTAACCAGCTGAGCCACCCAGGCACCCTTGGTTTCGATCTATACTTTCATATGTCTGTTTTTTTTATTATTATCCTACAATGAAACTGCATTGCATATGTAACTTTTAAGAAAGAGAAGTTGGGGCTTGGGTTTTTATTTGGGGCTTCTGTTTTGTTTAATGTAAATATTGATGACTTTGACTGGAACTTAGGACTTTTCTTCATTCCTTGCAATCTTACTGGAGGCTGCTCAGAGCACACGGAAAAAAATCATCCGTTTTTAAGGTTTTATAGTCATGACACAAAACAGACTAGTAAGTGTACATCTTAACACAGAAAGCAGAGGTAACTTCTTGATAACCATGTAAAGTTTTCTTAATGGGTGTTATTTATTCATCATTCAGTGGCAGGTTGTCCCCAGAGGTTGGTTGTACTCTGATGCCACCTCTACAGGGTCCTGTGCTCCTCAGAACCCCGATAACAAAATTCCTTTGAGAATTCTTATTTGCAAAAGTAGCTATAATCTAAAGAATCATCTTTATAAAAATCATCGTCTTCCTCAAAATATTAAAAATAGCCTTGCCACGTAATCCAACAATTCTACTTCCAGTTATATACCCAAAAGAATTGAAAGCAAGGACTTGGACAGATCTTTGTACATCCATGTCCATAGTAGCATTTTTCACAATAGCCAAAAGGTAGAAGCAACTCAAGTGCCCACCCACAGATGAATGTATATGTATGTATGTGTGATGAAAAATGTATTGCATACTGTGGGTCATGGACAAAAATGTTTGAAAGCAACTGTGTTAAATCATATGTCCAGACACAGGAATTTGAAAAAAAACAGAATTCTAAATTAGTTAATTTTTATTAACATATCTCTAATAGTAATCAGCAAAACATGGTGGCATGCAAGCCCTTAGAGTTCCTACTTTACTACTTCCCTTTTCAGAAGCATATTTCTTTCTGAATTCACTTCAACACCGCCACAATCTCCACAGGATTTCCACCTCTCCAGTCCCTTTGTGATAATTACATTTAGACCTACACTGAACTAAAGTATACTTGAAATATAAGGAGTAAAAGACTTGTTTGGTCAATAAATAGTAGATGTCTTTGAATATTCTATTCTACTTAAGTAAACAAGGATTTTCATTATCCTTCTAGCACTTAAAATTTTCATGCTTGGGGGGCGCCTGGGTGGCACAGCGGTTAAGCGTCTGCCTTCAGCTCGGGCGTGATCCCGGCGTTACGGGATCGAGCCCCACATCAGGCTCTTCCGCTATGAGCCTGCTTCTTCCTCTCCTACTCCCCCTGCTTGTGTTCCCTCTTGCTGGCTGTCTCTATCTCTGTCGAATAAATAAATAAAAATCTTTTTAAAAAATTTTTTTCATGCGTTACGGGATCGAGCCCCACATCAGGCTCTTCCGCTATGAGCCTGCTTCTTCCTCTCCTACTCCCCCTGCTTGTGTTCCCTCTCTTGCTGGCTGTCTCTATCTCTGTCGAATAAATAAATAAAATCTTTTTAAAAATTTTTTTTCATGCTTGGTTGTTGATATGCCTATGAAAATCTTATCTTTTCAATTTCTTGATCCTTGACAAAGGTCAAGAAGAGACCCTGTGGGGACAATGTTGGAGGTCAGCCCAGGCTGAAGTGGATGGTCAACTGACATCAAGTGGATTGATTAGCAATCATGTTAACAGATCTGATTTTCCAAGAGAAGCCAGAAATTTCTATTTTTATGTGAAATCTCCTGTTTTTAAATGTTGGCTACCAATTCAAAATAATTTTAAGCACTTTAAAGGACAAATAAAATGTGTCTGTAAGCAGTCCAGTTTATGACAGCTTGTTTCAGAAGTCCACTAGAGAAGACTTAACAATTACTCTTCAGAGCCTCCCTAACTTCATCCCATTTTCACCTCTACCCCTCCCTTACCCTGGAATTAATGGCTCTTTGTTCTGATTTATTAGAGCAATTTTTTGTGTCTTTATCATGCTCATTACATTCTGTGAAATTTTGTTGTTGTTGTTGTTGTTGTTGTTTTTACATATCCATTTGCCTTGCTAAAGATCACTATAATTTAATGTTGAACCCTGAGCTTGGTGCTCAGTTAGAATTTGAGGAAATCAGTTTGAGCCCCAGCTCTGACAGGATACAACTTTTGTTGAATCCCTTGACCTCTTTAGGTTCAATTTTCACATCTAAAATGTGAATTAATAATAATCATAGATAAAATGGGACTGCATTACTATGTATAGCAATGGAGATACAATGAGATATTGGCAGTCCAACCTTCCTTGAAGCCCATAGGACGAATCCTTGAGTATAGACAGAGTTTTAAAAAATAATTATGATAATAGGTGGAATAGTGAGTGCTTACATGGGCCAGGCACTTCCTAAATGCTTTTTGTGGTCCCCAAATCTTCATGACAACTCCATAAGTTGCTTATCATTATTTACATTATAGTGGTAAAGAAAATAAGGTTTAGTGTGGTTGAATATCACTTCTACTAAGTGGCAGAACTGGAACTGAGATGCTCCACTTCAAAGCCACTATCTTGAGCATACCCCTAACTTGCAACAGTGTAAAATCTGAGAATGGGGTCTTTCCTTTAATCTCTTTGGTTCCTAAGGCAATAAGATGGACTGACATTCTCATGTCTTCTATATTCTTTTTGTAGAGATGGATGTTTGCATTTGTTTATGAAAAAAACCCCATAGACTAGATGGATGGTTAACCAGGAGGACAGGGAAAGGGGTTAGCCAGAAATCGATTTTAAATGGATTTCTCTAAGGAGACAGAGTTTGAAAAATGTTTTCACCAAAGGGAGGGAGAGAGCCCAGCAGATGTAGAACAGGAGCTCACTCCTGCCTCCTGTACCCCCATCCCCATCTACCATAGCTGTGGACAGCATGACTACAGATGCTGTGTCACTAGCCAGGCAAGAACTGGGGCCAAGGTGACAAATGTCCTGGGAAAGGTGGAGACTGCTCAAATTTCTGGCAAATCCTTTATCTTGGTGATGGTAAGTCTTGCCATTCATTGTGGTAAATAAAGGAACCTAATAGACAATCATCAGCTAATGAGGGTTTACTTTAACTAACACAGTTCTTACTCTGTTCTTATTTAAAGATTAATCCCTGGTGAGTAGTTGGTGTTCTCTTGCACAGTTTTTTAAAAGATTTATTTATTTATTTGAGAGAGAGAGAGAGAGAGAGAACGTGCACGAGAGCAGGGGAAGGGGTAAGGGTAGGGGAAGCAGACTCCCCACTGAACATGGCGGGGGCAGGGGGGCTCCATCCCAGAACCCTGAGCCAAAACCAAGAGTCAGACATTTAACCAACTGAGCCACCCAGGTGCCCCTCTCTTGAACATTTTAAAGGGCCTCACCAGCATTATTCCCAAAGGAGAGTTGGGAGCACCGTTCTACACATAGTTTTCATCTCATTGCCATTATTAGTCCTTACCATTTATTTTTAAATAACTGTATACAAGAAAAGGAAACAAAACACTCCCAGAGACCTTTACAAATTCAGATAAATTTGTCTGGGGCTTTGGTTACTAGTTTGTGAAGAGCTGTTTTCACAGTCCAGAGCAGTGACACATTAATACAATGGCATACCCACCGTAACCTGGGAAAGCTTTGGGCAGATGATCTAGCGGAGGAGGAGCCAGCACTTGTATCCAAGTTTCTATTTACTAAGGATAGAAATAGTGGAAGAGGGAGGGTCCTGCAGGGACATTTTGAGCAATGCTAAGGAGATAAAAATGACAAGAGCCAGATTAAACCAGATTAAACCAGATGAAAATAGCAGGTGGGGCTTCAAGGGGTGCCAGGGCCAAGAAGAAAGAATGTCCTCAGTCATAGGGCATGAGGTCAGAGGGACACCCTGGGGTGGCCTGTTGGCCAGCCTTTAGTATCCCACGAAAAAAGCATGGGTTGCTCCAAGCCACTGAGCAGATCTGCCTCCCCTAGGGAGCAAATAGTTGCCCAGTAGTCCATAGAGTGACCCACATTTTTTTTTTCATTTTTCCAGAAGGAGTGAACATAGCAGTGCACTAACAACTTGAAACCCAGCCTAGCTGACTGGCATCATGGGAGCTGACCAGCCCGTTTTGTGGAGGATATCCAACTCTGAAATGAGATTTCCTTGCTTCCCATTGGGTCAGTCCAATGTGATGCCCATGCCCTGCATCTCCCATGGGTAAAAAATAAATAAATAAAATAATTTGAAATATCTGTTTCTGAGGATAAGTGTGCCAGCAATTAGGAAAGAGCCTGGGGCTCACTTTATCCTCAAGACCCTATGAGGGACATACCATTCCTTTTGCCTATAGATAAGAAAACCAAGACATAAAGGGGCTAAGTAATCTGCCCCAACATGTCAATATTTTTTTAAAATCCTATATAGCTCTAGAATCCAGATGTTTAAACACTAAGTTGTACTCTCTGTCAATGAGATGATACATGGAAAGTGTTTTGACAGTGCCCGCCATATAGAAATTCAGTAAATATTGGCTACTATTATTATTCTCCTTTTATATACAGACATTTATATTCTAGCTAAAAAGTATCAGTTAAGATTATCAGTTGACTACAAATTATTTAGAATAACAGTTTATTACGGGAGTCTGGGTGGCTAGTGCTTAAGCATCCAACTCTTCAACAGATGACTGGATTAAGGAGATGTGGCCCATATATACAAGGGAATATTACTCAGCCATCAAAAAGAACAATTTCTCAATATTTGCTGCAACATGGACAGGACTGGAGGAGATAATGCTAAGTGAAATAAGTCAAGCAGAGAAAGACAATTATCATATGGTTTCACTCATTTATGGAACATAAGAAGTAGGAAGATCGGTAGGAGAAGAAAAGGGGGGTAAACAGAAGGAGGAATGAACCATGAGAGACTATGGACTCTGGGTAACAAACTGAAGCCTGGGGCGGGGGGGAATGGGATAGGCTGGTGATGGGTAGTAAGGAGGACACGTATTGCATGGTGCGCTGGGTGTTATACACAAGTAATGAATCATGGAAATTTACATCAAAAACTAGGGATGTACTGTATGGTGACTAACATAATAAAAAATATTATTAAAAAAAAAAGGATCCGACTCTTGATTTTGGCTCAGGTCATGATCTCAGGGTGGTGGGGTCAAGTCCCATGTTGGGCTCCCTGCTCAGCAGGGAGACTACTTGAGATTCTCTCTCTCCCTCTCCCTCTCACCTCCCCTGTGCATGCTTGCTTTCTCACTCTCTCTCTCAAATAAATAAATCTTTAAAAAAAATAATAGTTTATTAAAGTATGTTCCCTGGGAACTTCTACTAGGGCTAGGTAATATCTATGGTAGCCAGTTACCAAGATGGCCCCCAATGTGCCTGCCTCCTAATATTCACTTCCTTGCCTTAGTCTTCTCCTACATTGTATCAGGGTTGACCTGTATGATCAATAGAATAAGAAGGAAGTGAAGAATGTCACTCCTGAGGCTAGGTTATAAAAGACATTGTATCTTTTGACTTTCTCTCTTTTAGATCCCTCAATCTGAGATAGGTTATAGACCATGTTATGAGTAGCCCTCTGAAGACACCCCCATGGCAGAGAACTGAGGCCTTCTGCAAGTAGCCATTTTGAAAGTAGATTCTCTCCAGTCAAGCCTTCAGATGACAGCAACCCTAGCCAACATCATGACAGCAACTTCATGAGAGACCCTGAGCCAGAACCACGAGTTAGGCCTCTCCAGGTTTTTTGGCTGTTGGAAACTATGTGAGATAATAACTATGTGAGATAATTATTGTTCAAAGGTACTACATTTGGGGTAATTGTTATACAGCAATACACAACTAATATATTATCTCCTTTAGAAACCTTTCACTGACCCCCAGCATTTGGTACCCTCTCTACCTATTCTGACTCACATGTTTTCACCTACCCTTCCCTTCTAGACAAGAGCTCAAGGACAGACACTAACACTATCCCTGGTCTTTGGAGTCCCAGGATCTAGCATAACGCTGTAATTGATATGGACTTCAATAAATATATATTATTGGACTGAACTATCTCCACTTACTATATGTCCTTTTTTAAAAAAAAATATGATCTGTAGTTCGTATTTTTCATGAATTCAGGTACTTCTTGTCATCTAAACAACTAGGCCTGCTTTTATTCAACTAGCATTTGGTTATTAAAGTTAATACTAAATTTGTACTATCCAGGATCTTAGACATGTCTTTTTTATTTATGCAGAATTGTATCAACTTTTAATAGAAGCAGTTAAGTAGTCTTTAAGGTAGCAACATTCCTGTACTTTCAAAGCCATTGTGACATTAGCCCCGAATACTTTTTTTTCTCTAAGTAATATCAAGTACCTGGAAATAAAAACAGCTCACCAATGGAAAAAGTAAAATAATTGTCCAGAAAATATCGGCTAGGGGCGCCTGGGTGGCACGGCGGTTGGGCGTCTGCCTTCGGCTCAGGGCGTGGTCCCGGCATTATGGGATCGAGCCCCACATCAGGCTCCTCCGCTGTGAGCCTGCTTCTTCCTCTCCCACTCCCCCAGCTTGTGTTCCCTCTCTCGCTGGCTGTCTCTCTCTCTGTTGAATAAATAAATAAAATCTTTAAAAAAAAAAAAAAAAAGAAAATATCGCCTGAGTTGGAGATTAAATTGAGAGTTAGAACTAAACTGGAGGTTGAATTTTTAAATTCATATTTAAGTCACAGAATATAACTTTATTGTTATTAAAGATATCAGTTCAATCTATTGTTTATTCTGTACTCTGATGAGAGCAAATTCATCATTTTTTCTTAAAATGTAATATAAAACTTGAGTGATCATAACATTTCTTATTTTGTATTTGTAAAATAAGAAATGCCTTAAAGACATATGAACTTCTTAAGTAAATGGAAAGCAGTCCACATCAGTGCATCCTCCATCATGGTCATTACCAAGAATTTGCCACTTCTAGGAGGTTCCATCCTCAGGGAACCAACAAAGGCCTAACTCATCATTTCAAAGTTGTTCTCTATCCTTGCTGCAAAATACGCTAAAATCCAACAAAGGAATGGATGCCATTCCTGTCAACATGTCTCCAGATGAAGAGAAGTTTCTCAGCTCTAAGTGATCTGAAGTTCATCTCTGTGCACTAACACAATACACATTCAAAGGTGTGTTTGGGAGGAAGGGGGCAGAAGGTGGGGATCTTGGCACAGAATAGAACCCAATAATGATGAAGTTGTAGAATCCCACACAAATAACATCCTCAGGTTCATATCCTGTTGCAGTCTGGCCTGGAGGAAATATTTAAAATAAAATAGATGAGTACTCAACATCAGTGCAGTAAGTTCAAGAATGAAGAGTGAGAATAGAAACTACCTATATCATGTACACAGCTTGGAAACTGAGGACTGAGGACTGGAACTATCCAACCCTCCTCCTCTCCCAAACACACACACACACACACACACACACACACACACACACACGCACACACCCCTTACTTTTTTTTTTCTTATAAGAGAGGCAGGGGAGAGGAAGAGAGAGAGGGAAAGAGAGAATCTTAAGGAGGCTCCAAGGCTCCAAGAGAGAGCCTGACACAGAGCTTGATCTCACAACATTGAGATCATGACTTGAGCTGAGATCAAGAGTTGGATGCTTAATCAACTGAGCCACCCAAGCGCCCCACACACCCCTTACTTTCTACAATAGAATTTTAATTGTTACTCCATTGTCTTCATTATCATGCCTTTACTAATCCAGGAGATTTTTGTCCAGGCAGATAACTTGATTGTTCGTTATAGGAACTTCCCAAAAAGACCCTTCACTTCTACAGTAAGAAGCATCAACAGATAGTTAACACCCTACAGATCTCCAAATCCCTCAACACAAAATCCTTGTCATGCTGTTTATAATCCTAAACTGTTGCATCATTACCCTTACCCAACCAAGCCCCCTCACTGGAAGACAACTTTAAACCAAACTTTCAATTTGCAATAAAATCTAACCTTGCCTTTTCCCCTAGGAGACATTACCCAAACTCTGTCTAGGTGGTCATCTGTCTTACCACAATAAACACAGCTTTGTCATGTCAACAGATTGTGTCGGTGATATTTGGAGAGCCAGCACTTGACAAGAGCTTAGTATGGGTCTAGCAATAAACTCAAAGGGTTGGAGACTAACATGTGGCCTTTAACCTATTTTCCCTCTAGGGATCAGTAACCCCCAATGTTTAAGTAGTCGACATCTGGACATTTACATTTCTGCCTATCCCAGCATTTGCTATAGTATGTTCTGAGAGATGTTAAGAGATATTACTTTTGTTTAAAAGAAAAATGTTTCCATGGCCAAACAATTTGAGAACTGCTGAGTTAAGGATAAAATACATTATTTCTTTACTGCAGGACTTCTCAGGGCCTTTAGTATACTACTCAGTATCAAAAACATCCTAGAGGGAGTTACTAATACACAGCCAAAACATATTTGAATGCTTTATCCTAAAGCAGCTCACTAAATTCTCACTGGATACCATAGGGGTGATGGACAATTTTATCTAACCTTTCACCCCACCTTTAATCCACAGAACACTACAAGATAACATGGCCAGAAAGTAAAATAAATGACTACAGCTGTCTTAGAGCTCAGCATCAGCTCCAGGATGATTTCAGGGCTGCCCTGAACTGTATAATGAAGATGATGAAGGAAATGGGTCAGCCTGAGTCCCACCAGCCTGAGGTGTCCTGAGCCATGCTTAGGTGGTTCCAGCCCTCCTCATGAAACGGAATACTAGCTGTCCAACATCCTGCTGGGAGTTCCTCAAGGCTTGCCCACACTTAACGAGTGCCAGACATCAATTGGCTAAATCTTCCAAGTTGCTGATCCTTGCTCAAAGGAAGGCTCCCCTGGCATAGACTCCTGAAAGGGAGGAGGCACCTGGCATACTCTGCTTCACTAATAGCTAAAATCCTCATGCTGGTATCCTCATACCGAGATCTCCACTGAAAGGACATTCTTTCAGTCAGTGCTTCCAGCTCTGACTTCCCTGTTTTGGACTGAAGAGAGGAAATTGATTGACACTTACTGTGCATTTTCTATGCGCCTGTCATGACATTCGGCACTTTACATTCTTCATCTCATGTAAGTAGCACAACCACAAAAAATGATGAGGGGCGCCTGGGTGGCACAGCGGTTAAGCATCTGCCTTCGGCTCAGGGCGTGATCCCGGCATTGTGGGATCGAGCCCCACATCAGGCTCCTCTGCTATGAGCCTGCTTCTTCCTCTCCCACTCCCCCTGCCTGAGTTCCCTCTCTCGTTGGCTGTCTCTATCTCTGTTGAATAAATAAATAAAATCTTTTTTAAAAAATGATGAATACCTGTTTATATCACATTTATATCACAAAACTGTCATGACTGTTTTACTTATTTTCAGTCACAGTGCTCACAGCATCCCCAGGTGGTAGACAGTTATTACCCCACTTTCTAGGTAAAGAAACTGAGGGATTCAAAGGTGAAGCAGTTTGTCTAAGATCACACAGGTGGTCAGTGGCAGGGCCAGAGGTGAACACAGTCCACATATGTGACCACACTACCATTATCCTTCATCCTCCATATCTGCCCTACCAGATGAGATAACCAAAGCTCAAAGAAGTTAAGTGTCTCACTCAAAAGCACACAGGAAGTGGTAGAACTAGGACCAGAATCCCTGTCCGCCTACAAGTCCTTGTTTTCTCGCTAAACCAACAGTTCTTAAAGCATGGTACCCAGACCAGCGCATCAGTGTCAGTTGAGAATTTGTAGAAATGTAAGTTCTTTGGCCCCACCCCAGACCCACTTAATCTGAAACTCTGCCGTGGCCCCCAACAATCTCTGTTGTAGGAAGGCCTACAGATGATTGTGATGCAGGCTAAGGTTTGGGAAGCGCTGCTTTGCCCCATGCTATCCTCTATAGAGCACTGAAGCTTAAGATCACCTTCAAGGGCTGGAGGGACTATGCTGTCCAGTGGTCAGAGGCTCTGAGAAGTTAAGAGAACCAGCAGGCACCACTAGTTGCCTTGCTAGGAGAGAACTTGGATTAGAGCCAGCATATTCCATTGGCTTGTCAATAGCCAGGCCAGTGGTTGCTCTTTTTCCCTTTAACTATGCATGGAGCAGGAAAAGAATAGTCTGCGGTCCAGTCTGTGCTCAAGAGGAAGACAGGTCCTCTCTGCGGCCACCCTTGACCCTGCCGTTCACTTCTCAGATACAGAGATTCTCAATGCCTTTCAGTTCAGTGTTTTGCCAGTTTTGCCTGCCTGCTTTGTCTGCTCCTACTTGTAACCCTTCTTGTCCTTAAGCTCCTTCCTCTTTGGGAGGAAATACTTCTGTGGCAACATAGTCGACTGATGTGCTGCCCTCCTGGTTGGTACATGGTGCAATGAAAAAATCCTTATAACTCTTGAGGCCCCCCCCTTCTGACGATGAAAGGGAAGGTTGGGAGCCCCCCACAGCCCAGCTGAGCCCAGGGTGGGCACTGGTGAGAGCTGGACAGCAAGGAGGGCGATTGTCTAGGGCAGGGAAATATTAGGAGGAAAAGGAAGAAAAAGAAGTAAAGAAAAATTCTCATAATTCTGAAAACAAATTTTTTTTTCCTTTTTTGCTCCAAGGGTCAATTCAGTAGCTACACACTCATGCTTTCATCATGCACTGCGTTTCTGAAATATTTAAGATCCCAGCTTTCCCCTGAATCAAGCTGTTGTCAAGAGGTTCAGTGTATGTAGAGAAGACAGAGCAATAAATTGATGTTTACAGAGGAGAAAAAGAAGTTAAGGAATCTTTGATGGTTCAGGGTGGGAGCTTGAAAGGCCTTTGACTCAAGACAAAGAATTTGTGGCCAATAGCTGTACCACAGGGGAAAGGGAGAGAGCCACAGATATAAGAGGAAGAAGCTAAGCTGGTTCCAAAATGCTAATTTCCAGTCAGAGATCAAATGCATACTTTTTTTTTTTTAATGCATACTACTTTTAAAAAGCACTGTCCTTCCTTAACACAAATTAATGTGAGATCACTGAGTTTCTTTAGGCCACGCATTCCAGTGCAGGGCCAACATGGAGTTCTCTATTCTCGTTTCCAGGCCAAGGGTGGGGGCCTCCCATGGGAGAACATGCTGTATACTGATGACAGTTGCGAGGAGAGTGTGCAAGAACCACCCATCTCTGTTCTTGCCTCTTGATGGTTTCCAGGGATCTATGGGTCTGTTGGTTTGTTTTGTGCTTGATTTGGAATCTTGGTTTTTATTGGCCCACATTGAAACCAGTTAGTACCAGAAAGAGCACCACATTAAGAATCAGCAAGCCTGACCTGATTAATCAAAAAAAGAGTATGTGCAGTGGTGAGCATGGACATTAGACTCAGGGAGAACTTTTCCCAGCTGTGAGTCTCTAGATCCCAGTGGGTTGTCTTGAAGGTTAAATGAGAAAATGCATGTAACTGTGGCCTGACTGTTAGCTATGATTGTACAATTCACACTCAAATGGGAATTTAGTGGGGGCCTGCCCCTGTGCTGGCAGGCCCCACAAGGTCCAGAGGGGCTCTCTGTGGGGGCAGGCTTGATTTGTACCATCACCAGCCCCACCCCCCAACCTGGCCCAGTGAATCTAGATAATTTCTATAAGCCCCTAAACCTCCATAACTTCTCATCTAAAAAAATACATGTCTTGGGGCACCTGGGTGGCTCAGTTGTTAAGAGTCTGCCTTCGGCTCAGGGCGTGATCCCAGGGACCTGGGATCAAGCTCCCCATCAGGCTCCCTGCTCCACTGGAGCCTGCTTCTTCCTCTCCCACTCCCCCTGCTTGTGTTCCCTCTCTCACTGGCTGTCTCTCTCTCTTTCTCTCTGTCAAATAAATAAATAAAATCTTTAAAAAAAAAAAAAAAGAAAAAAAGAAAAGCAATACATGTCTTCTAGGGGGTCGTGGGGAACAAGGGAAGGAGATCCCCTAAAAGTTTCAAACTGCTATGCCAGGCTAACAAAAGATAGTATCAAAATGTGTTATATGAGTAGAATACCGACTTTTTAACTTCTGATATTAATATTGATTGAAGTTTTACTGCTGTGGTATAATAGAAAGAACCCCTGAGTCAGGAATTAGGCTTGAATTTAGGTTCTGGTTCTGCAATTCTGTCACCTCCTAGCCGTGCAACTCTGAGCTAGTCACTTAACTTCCCTGGGCCTCAGTTTCCTTATCTAAGAACTAGGCTAACATTATCTACCCCCACACTGTTGAGGAGAGGCAGAATGGCTTCTCCCTCTCCTTCTGGAATGGCTGCACCCTTCTTGTCACTTAGAAACTACAATCTGGTGTCTTCTTACCACCCTAAGATTGCTGCCCACAAGTGTCCAGTTTGGTTTGGGCATACTGTAGGAATAATAATTATAATAAAATTCATCATTTGTTGGACACTTAATGCATGCTAAGGACTTTGTATATATTATAGCAAATAGTCCTTACAACTCTGCAAAGTAGAAATTACCCTTCTCACTTTGGAGACAGGCTCACAGAGGTAATTGTGTGGAAGTCACATAGCTAATAACCTGAGATTTTGACCCACACCTCAGTCCACACACTTAATTACTGCTATTATCACTGTTCTCTTCTTTTGCATACTCCTTGGATGAAGAATGAAATCTATTTGGACTGAAGATCCCAAATCCTGACTCCTAAATCGTCATGTTAAACCACATTGAAAATGTCTACCACACTATTTAAATTATAATCTGCTTTCCCACCCTCAGGCCTCCAAAATAACTGCTGTTATAAAAAACTTGATGTAATGTAATCTCAACCTTAAAAGTTATAAAAAGTCTCCATCATAAATGACAGATAATGTTTCTAGAATGAAATCTATTTTGGTTAGTTCTAAGGTTTTTGAAAATATTTGATGTATAATATGCAACACACATACACACACACACACATAGAGTCCTTAAAGCTTTTTTTTTTCCACAAAACCCACAGAGAAAAATTTTCCCAGGACCCAAGCTCAGGATATTCCTGATACCAGATGCCTCGACAAGCTGGGCCACTGTCAGTGGGACAGAGAAGCTGCCAAGAAGCCAGGCCATTTCCACTCCACATTTGGTCTCAGGCCAGAGTGTTGTCTTTCAGCTTTTAGAAAGACCTCCCAGGGTGAGGTGGACCCAGCAATGACCATATGTGACCATCATGGCCTGCAGGGTGGAGAAAAAAGGTAAAAGCCTTTTAAATGGCCAAGATCTTATCTGCAAAAGCTGGAAAACTCTTTTTTCCAATGCAAAAACAGAACCAGTCCAAACTAATCTTTATTCAAGGAGGTAGGGAGTTCTAGCTCAATGGTTCAAGTCATGCTAATCAGTTTCTGAGGAGGACCCTGTCCTAATGCTGTGGGCCTCATACAGGAAGCTCCGTCCTACAAGGTTGGTCACAGTATGCTTATCTCGCATTATTTCCAAGTGAATCCCAAGGAATGTTATGATCAGCTTGGTAAAACTCCATGCCATGGAGGCCCAGGCAAGTGCATGCCACACTGACACAGTGTTGATCTAAAACATTGAAACAATATGAAAAGAGAGGCTATTTAATGTTTTTTGCTTTACTAGATTTTACATCCACAGGCTTCTGTAGAAGGATACCCTGGGCCTCTAGTATGGCACGGGGGTGGAGGCAGTAGAAAGGGAAATGTCCAAAGTCATTGAAAGTCCCTAGTCCATTCATTCAACAACTATTTAGGGTGGGGCCACCACATACCAGATAAGGTGTCATGTGCTGCAGATACAAATGCCCAAGAGCAGGCATCACTCATACCCTCTTGAAACTCGGTATCTAGTGAAGGAGTCAGTCAACAATCAAGTAACTGCATATGTATATGAAAAACGGAAGCTGTGACAAGTGCTAAGAAGGAGTGGTCATGGTCTTTTGAGAAGTTAAGAAAATCTGACTTAGAGAGGTCAGTGACGGTTTCCCTGAGAAAGCAATTCTTCCATTGAGATCTAAAGGAAGAGTAGGCATTAGCTAGACAAAGCATTAGGGGTGAGAAGCAACGTCTTGGCCAAGAGAACAGCAGATGCAAAGACTTTGTGTTGAGAGGGAGACATCTTGGTAGGAAGACAGAAGAGATCTGACCTAAGTGTCACCAGGAAGTCCCACCAGCCCCTAAACACCTCTGCCCTCTGATGTCTAAATCCCATCATTATTAAAGTATGTTCTGGATTAAGACTGTTTTCCCTTTAAAGTGCTCTTTTATGCTCAGAAGAATAAACCATTAAGGCAAGTGAATGGTTTTATCTGATCAATTTTCTTCCTAACAGCACAGGTCATGGCCTCAAGTCCTTGAGATTTGTTCAGGGGTTGGATAGGTGGTGTTAAAATATATATACAAACACAGACACACACACACACATATTTTATGACACTTTGTTGGATGGTGCTAGCAATTAGGCATTCAATGAGGGGAGTTTCTACAAAGCTAAGGGAAAAACAAAGATTGTTAGAAACCCAGTTTCTGAGTCCAGAAGGGCAGCCGGTCAAGATTTTTAGGCTTGAAGCATCTTTAGAAGATGGAGTGAGGATGGCAGTACCCATCTGATTAATTTTCCTAGTTTGGAGTTTGAATGCCTCTGGCGATGGGATCAGATGTTCCAGTGAACTTTCTGAATGGCGCACACAGCAGAAGGCATGAAGGTTGCCCAGACATAATCTGTTATCATTTTTTTTTTAAGTTTATATCAAGTCATCCAGCTTCAGCTTAACCGGACTTCAGGAACAGGGCAGTCTTTTTTTTTTCTTTATTTTAGTTTTTATTTTAATTCCAGGAAAGGGCAGTCTTAATTCCAAATCAGAAGAGAGAAAAAATTAGAAACTTTAATTTGGAGAGTCGTAACCAGATATTAGAGCAAACTAAAAGAATTCAGGACTTAGTAAGGATTGGCAAAATATGCAAGACAGAGCCCACAAGGGTGCACTATAGTTTTCCACTGAAACAAAAAACAAATTCTTTCTATAGTCACTTCCATTTCTCCATTTCAAAGATAATCAAAGGAAGACTAATTTGTTTGTGAAGTAAGTCTGGTCTCATTACTCTTGGCCTGATTATTTATGTAAGTGCAACAAGAGCTTGCATAGGCCCATATTTGAGTTCACTGTGCTGGAACTTTTCATTAGAAATTCTAGATTGGACTTTTAAAAGCCTCTCAAGGCTAGGAAGCCAAGCCAAGAATTCACTACCATATTTTCCCTGCAATACCTACTGATTTGGGTGAATTCCTCTCTTCTCAGTATCCCCCAAACATCCTAAGATTCCTGGGTCTGCCAAGAAGTGACCTTTCTTTTTTTTGGTAAATATTTTATTTATTTATTTATTTGTCAGAGAGAAAGAGAGAGAGAGTGAGTACAAGCAGAGCGAGGGGCAGGCAGAGGGAGAAGGAGGCTCCCCACTGAGCAAGGAGGGATTCAATCCCAGGACTCTGGGATCATGACCTGAGCCGAGGGCAGACACATAACGGACTGAGCCACCCAGGAATCCCAGCACTGGCTCCTTAAAATCAACCTTAGTTCCTTAAAGCTGTTGGGTCATATCTGATTTGATGCACACCATTCTCAAATATGACATTTCAGTTGAAGCCTTGTTAATATAAACGATGTTTCTAATTGCATCTTATTACAAGAACAGATTCTTACTGAACTTATGCAAATAACTATATTGTCATGAAAATAAGAATGCTAAGGGTTTCCACATTCTGGAGGGATCAAGTAAAGAGAAAAGAGAAATGTTTCAATGCTATTTAGAAAAGTGTAGTATTGCAAATTTCTAAGAATTTCGCACAATTTCTGGAATATCTATATCAGTAACATATATCCATACACATATGACCTAAGAAGATTTATCATCACTTATTATTTGACAATGCTTCCCACATAATTTCACATAGCAAATAACTCTAATTAGCTTAAAATCTCTCTTTTACAAAGTGAGACAGAAATCTTTTGAGATTTTCCAGGAGTGCTCTCAGAAATCTCAAAGTGAGTTTGAAGTAAAAAAGACTCCATTTGGAATTTGATTTTGGAAAATTGTCAAAAATGTCAAAAAGTTTGAACACTTGACTACATGGGCTCACAAGTCACTGTGAAACAATACTTAGTTATCCATTTAACCAAAGTGACAATTAAAAGACTTCAAAGGAAAATACAGAAAGTTACATAGTTGTACAAAAAAAAAAAATCATAGCTCTTTTAATATTGATAATACTTGGTTTTCTTAAGTAATCAAACACCTGATAAAGACAACATGAAGCATGGGAAATTATTTTAAGACACAAAATCCTGCTTACCCAGGCAGATTACTTAAAACGTAAGGAAAAATATTTTTTTACACTGTTTTATTAAGAGCAGACCAATAATCTAAGAAAACTTTGTTTTAACCGAGAGAGAACACCAACTTCTACTTTTGTGTCAGTATACTAGTTAGTAATAGGAAGGCTAATTTTTTTTAAAACCCATATAAATAAATCCATCCAATCCTGGCAAGCTTTGATCACCCACGAAAAAAATTCCTTTTCCAAGATGCCTTTTCCATAAACCTTCTAAAAATTTTTTTTAATATTCATTCAGTTTTTGTCCTACTCTTTCTTATTTCTAAGTCTGGAACAATTAGTCATTCTGCTTTAGAACAAAATTTATCTTTTTCCTGTAACAAAAACACATACCTCATACTTTCACTTATCAAAAACACATCTTACCTTCCTTGCACAGAGTTTTTTTCTTTAATTTTATTATTTCCAGTAGATTAATTTACACATTATGGATTAGAATTTTTAACCATTAGTAACCCTAGTTTTCGGTGAAAACCAGGAATCAGGCAGTTGTGAACTGTCACATATTGTCATTCTGTAGCAAATTTATGAACACATCATTTCATAATTCTCTAGAGGCATATCTTTCTCGTAGTATAATTTTTCATGTTTATTAACAGACTCAAATATATTTAGCTTCTCTATCCTGTATAAAAACAAGATTCCAAAAGTGGATAAACTTATGTTTGGCAATTAATGTTTCAATGTCTTATCTTTCCTGGAAATGATCTAGATAGTCAATGAATATCCAGCATTTAACTGAGTAGAGCACTAAGGTTTCAAGCTATGAAAAGATTTTTGCATTTTTTTTTTTAATTCCAGCATAGGGGTGCCTGGGTGGTTCAATTGGTTGAGGTCAGACTCTTGATTTTGGCTCAAGTCATGATCTCAGGGTTGTGAGATCAAGCCCCCTTCAGCCTCTGAGCTCAGCCAGGAGTCTACTTGAGATGGTCTCTCTCCCTCTCCCTCCGCCCCTGCCCTGCTTCCCCGCTCACGCTCACGCTTTCTCATTCTCAAATAAATTAAAAAATCTTTTTAAAAAATTCCAGTGTAGTTAATATACAGTGTTATATTAGCTTCAGGTGTACAATATAGTGATTCAGCACTTCCATACAAAACTTGGTGCTCATCAACAAGTGCCCTCCTTAATCCCCATCACCTATTTCACCCATCCCCCCATCCATCTCCCTCTGGTGACCATCAGTTTGTTCTCTATAGTTAAGAGTCTGTTTCTTGGTTTGTCTCTCTCAGTCTCTTTTTTTATTTACTTATTTGTTTTGTTTCTTAAGTTCCACATATGAGTAATACTATACGGTATTTGTTTCTCTCTGACTTATTTCACTTAGCATTCATTATACTTTCTAGTTCCATCCGTGTCATTGCAAATTGCAAGATTTCATTCTTTTTATGGCTGAATAATATTTCATTGTATATACATACTGCAACTTCTTTATCCATTCATCTGTCAATGGACACTTTGGCTGCATCCATAATGTGGTTATTGTAAATAATGTCGCTATAAACATAGGGATGCACGTATCCCTTTGAATTAGTGTTTTGTATTTTGGGGGTAAATATTCGCAAGTGCAATTTCTGGATCATAGGATAGTTCTATTTTTAATTTTTTGAGGCACCCATACTGTTTTCCACAGGGGCTACACCCCAGTTTGCATTCCCACCAACAGTGCAAGAGGCTTCCTTTTTTTCCACATCCTCACTTGTTTCTTTTGTTTTTGATTTTAGCCATTCTGACAGGTGTGGGGTGGTCTTTCATTATGGTTTTGATTTGCATTTCCCTGACGATGAGTGATGTTAAGCATCTTTTCATGTGTCTGCTGGCCACCTGGATGTCTTGCTTGGAGAAATGTCTGTTTATGTCTTCTGATCATTTTTTAATTGGATTATTTGTTTTGGGGGTGTTGAGTTGTATCAGTTCTTTATATATTTTAAGTACTAACCCTTTATCAGATATGTCATTTGTAAATATCTTCTCCCATTCCGTAGGTTGCCTTTTAGTTTTGTTGATTGTTTCCTTTGCTGTGCAAAACTTTATTTTGATGTAGTCCCAATAGTTTATTTTTGCTTTTATTTCCCTTGCCTCAGGAGACATATCTAGAAAAATGTTGCTATGGCCAATGTTAGAGAAATTACTGCCTGTGCTCTCTGCTAGGATTGTTATGGTTTTGGTCTCATATTTAGGTCTTTAATCCATTTTCAGTTTATTTTTGTGTATGGTATAAGAAAATAGTCCAGTTTCACTTTTTTGCATGTAGCTGTCCAGTTTTCCCAACACCATTTGTTGAAGAGACTTTTTCCCATGATATTCTTTCCTGCTTTATCAAAGATTAACTGACCATATAATTGGGTTTACTTCTGGGTTTTCTATTCTGTTCTATTGATCTATGATCTATGTGTCTATTTTTGTGCCAGTACCATAATGTTTTGATTACTACAGCTTTGTAATATAACTTAAAGTCTGGGATTGTGATACCTCCAGTTTTGTTCTTCTTTTTCAAGATTGTTTTGGCTATTTGGGGTCTTTTGTGGTTCCATACAAATTTTAGGTTTGTTCTAGTGCTGTGAAAAATGCCATTGGTATTTTGATAGGGACTGCATTAAATCTGTAGATAGCTTTGGGTAGTATTGACATTTTAACAATATCTGTTCTCCCAATCCATAAGCATGGCATGTCTTTCCATTTCTTTGTGTCATCTTCAATTTCTTTCATCAGTGCTTTATAATTTTCAGGATACAAGTCTTTCTCCTCTTTAGTTAGATTTATTCCCAGGTATCTTGCTATTTTGAGTGCAATTATAAATGGGATTTTTTTTCTTAATTTCTCTTTCTGCTGCTTCATTTTTAGTGTATAGAAATGCAACATATTTCTGCACATTAATTTTGTATCCTGCAACTTCACTTAATTCATTTATTAGTCTGGTAGTTTTTTGGTGGAGTCTTTCAGGTTTTCTATATGTAGTATCATGTCATCTGCAAATAGTGAAAGTTTCACTTCTTCCTTACCTTTTATTTCTTTTTCTTGTCTCATTGGCTGTTGTTAGGACTTCTAGTACTATTTGCATAAAAGTGGTGAGAGTGGACATCCCTGCCTTGTCCTGACTTTTGGGGGAAAATTCTGTTTTTCTCCATTGAGTATGATGTTCTCTGTGGGTTTTTCATATATGGTCTTTATTATATTGAGGTATGATCATCCTAAACCTACTTTATTGAGGGCTTTTATCATGAATGGATGTTGTACTTTGTCAAGTGCTTTTTCAGCATCTATTGAAGTGATAATATGGTTTTTACCCTTTCTTTTACTAATATGATACATTGTGTTGATTTGCAAATATTGAATCACACTTGCAACCCAGGAATAAATCCCACTTAAGTGTGGTGAATGACTTTTTAAATATATTTTTGGATTTGGTTTGCTAGTATTTTGTAGAGGATTTCTGCATCTCTGTTTATCAAAAATATTGGCCTATAGTTCTTTTTTTGTGGTAACTTTATCTGGTTTTAGTATCAAGGTGATACCAGTCTCATAGAATGAATTTGGAAGTTTTCTTTTTTCTACTTTTTGGAATAGTTTGAGAAAAATAGGTACCAACTCCTCTTTAAATGTTTGGTAGAATTCACCTGTGAAGCCATCTGGTCCTGGACTTTTCTTTGTCAGGAGTATTTTGATTACTGATTCAATCTCTTTGCTGGTAATCAGTCTACTCAGATTTTATATTTCTTCCTGCTTCAGTTTTGGTAGGTTAAATGTTTCTAGCAATTTATCCATCTCTTCTAGGTTGTCTAATTTGGTGGCTATAGTTTTTCATATATTCTCTTACAATTGTTTGTATTTCTGTGGTTATTTCTCCTTTTTCATTTGTGATTTCGTGTGAGTCCTTTCTCTCTCTTTTTGAGAAGTCTGGCTAGAGGTTTATTAATTTTGTTGATCTTTTCAAAGAACAAGCTCCTGGTTTCGTTGATCTGTTCTATGGTTTTTTTTAGTTTCTATATCATTTATTTCTGCTCTAATCTTTATTATTTCCTTCCTTCTGCTGGTTTGGGGTTTTGTTTGTTATTCTTTTTCTAGCTCCTTTTGGTATCAGGTTAGGTTGTTTGAGATGTTTCTTGCTTCTTGAGGTAGGCCTGTATTGCTATAAACTTCCCTCTTGGAACAGCTTTTGCTGCATCCCAAAGGCTCTGGACCATTGGGTTTCCATTTTCATTTGTTTCCATGTACTTTTGATTTCTTTTTTGATTTCTTGATTGACCCATTCATTGTTTAGTGGCACCGTTATTTAACCTCCACATACGTATGGTCTTTCCAGATTTTTTCTTCTGGTTGATTTCTAGTTTCATAACATGATAGTCATAAATGCACAGTATGACTTTGATCTTTTTTAATTTGTTGAGGCTTGTTTTGTGGCCTAAGATGTGATCTATCCTGGAGAATGTTTCTGTGTACACTTGAAAAGAATATATAGGGGTGCGTGGGTGGCTCAGTCAGTTAAGCATCTCTTTATTTCGGCTCAGGTCATGATCTCAGGGTCCTGGGATTGTGCACTGGGTGGGGCTCTGTGCTTAGCGGGGAGTCTACTTGAGGATTCTCTCCCTCTTCCTCTACCCCTGCTCCTCCCTCTCTCTGTCTCTCTCTCTCTCCCTCAAATAAATAGATAAAATATTTTTTAAAAAAGAAAGAAAGAAAAGAATGTGCAGTCTGCTGTTTTAGGATGCAATGTTCTGAGTATATCTGTTAAATCTATCTGGTTCAGTATGTCATGCAAAGACACTGTTTTCTTGTCAATTTTCTGTTTGGATGATTCGTCCATCAATGTAAGTGGTGTGTTAAAATCTCCTACTATTATTGTATTACCATCAATTAGTTTCTTTATGTTTGTTATTAACTATTTCATGACTTGGGTACTCCCATGTTGGGAGCATAAATACTTACAATTGTTATGTCTTCTTGTTGAATTATCCCATTTATTATTATATAGTGTTCTTCTTTGTCTCTTTTTATAGTCTTTGTTTTAAAGTCTATTTTGTCCATTATAAGTATTGATACTCTGGCTTTCTTTTGACATCTATTTGCATGATAAATATTTCTCCATCCCCTCACTTTCAATCTGCAGATATCTTTAGGTCTGAAATGAGTATCTTATAGGCAGCTCTACAGATGGGTCTTTTTTATCCACTCTGTTACCCTGTATCTTTTGATTGGAGTGTTTAGTCCATTCGCATTCAAATTAATTATTAATAGATAAGAATTTATTGCCATTTTGTTATTTGCTTTGTGGTTGTTTTTGTAGCTTTTCTCCGATCCCTTCTTCTCTTCCTCTCTTTCATGGTTTGCTGGTTTTCTTTAGTTTTATACTTGGATTCCTTTCTCTTTATTCTTTGCATATCTATTAGTGGTTTTTGATTTGTGGTTACCATTAGGTTTGTATATAACATCTTCGATTTTTGCAAATATTTTTAAGTAGACATAAAGTATAATTATTGTTGAAAAGTTCATTTATAAACTTGTATCCCATTTATCTTTATATAATTCATTTGTTCTTATAAGTATGCTTGAATTGCACACGAAAATTTCATGAGACATTAAAAAAAAGCTAGCCATCATCTTAAGCTATTTTTCTTGTAGGCAAATCAGGTATGTTTCAAATAAACCAGGGAAGCAAAGAACCTAAAAGTTAAATATTTGGTTTTTTCCAATTTTTTTTTAATTGCCACGCTTGACATGCATCAAGCAATTTATTTTTATTGTACATTTTGTTCGTAGGTTGAGTTCATATTTTTATCATTTTAAACATATAGCAGAGATAATAAAAGCTTGTTTGACTCGTATATCTAGGTAGGAAAAAGCTGTATCTCCACATTGTAATTAATCCTGAATATTCTGAGGACATACCTACTTTATTTTACCAACAGTTTTTAAAGTAGCTTTAATCACCGAAGAATATCCCAGATCATGCAAACTTAAACACACACACATCAGCTAGTTTCCTTGTATTTCTGAGAGTTTTAGGATAATTTAATTTATGTACGCACCCACTTATTCCTAAACCAATTAGAGTAGATCTCTTTTGAGGGATTTTATAAATTAATGTGATAATACCATCTGTAGATAGAAAAACATCACTTGTGTATAACATACAGACACATATATACACATACATAAACATACAGACAAATACAGATTTTTTTTTAGCTTTCATTCAAAAATTTTAGTCACAAATTAATAAAGCATAGTAATACAAACTCACTGGTTTATCTCCACTTTATATTTTTATCTGCATTGTGTTTCTAGCAAATGGGACAAATTAATGTTACCTGCATGCAAGTATCTGGAGAAGACTTTCAAATTTCTCTTTTGCCCTGATATGTGATTTGATGGAATCTATGTACTAAATTTTAGGCCAGTGACTAAGGAGACACCTAGCAACTGTCTGGACCACTCCAGTGCACATTTGAATGGACAAAACATCTAGTTCTGGTTCCAAATAGCTTTTTTTCTCTTTTCAGCCTTAGGTGGTTCCTTTTGGAGGTCCCTGAGTTCCCTGAGAGTCCCCAAGGGAGGGTAGGGGGCCTAAAATTCAAGTGGCTATAGGGAACTGAGAGGAGAAAGGGAAAGGGGAAAGTCTTCCAGGGTTGGACAGAAGAGAGGAGGTGGGGGTTTGAAGGGGAACATATAAAAGAATTCAAGAGAACTGGAGGGAATATTGAAGGTGCTAAGAGGAGGAAGGAGGAGAGACACAATGAAAAGGGAGAGGCCTTAAAAGAGCCAGTTTGGGAGATCTCAAGTTTTCCAAAGAGGCCAGTGTAGTTCTAAATTATCCTCAGTAAAATCATGCCAACAAGAAAAGAAGTAGACAAGTTGGGAGAACCTATAATTAGTAGAGGTCCAAGAAGGGGCCTTCAGTCAACTGAGAAGTTCCCGTGGGAGAAGGAGAATCCACAAAGAGAACAGAGAGGCCTCACAGAGAGCCAAGAAGAAAGACTTCCAGCCCAGAAAGTTAGGGAATAATTCCCACTCAGGAAAGAGAGACAGAAAGAAGAGACTTCCAGCTCAGCAGGTACTTTTCAAAGAAGCCAGGGACTCTAACTCATCTTACAAACAGAGAAATGTAGGATTCTATCCCAGTATCTGTCTGTATGGGGCTCTAAGTCAGCTTCTGGAATGTACTCAGAATCTTAAGAATCAAAAATCTCTCCTTACCAGTTTCAACAATGTCTGTCTGAAGCACTGGTTCTAGAGTAAGACTCCTCAATGGATCTTCAATCTATTGGGCAAGAGGGAAGACAAAGGCTTCAAGGGTGCATTCTTAGGGTCCTAGGTGAGAAGTCCAGGGGCCCAATGATGAATCTTATCCCATCTGAGTTATGGCACTGTAACTGTTAAAGAAAAAAATATTCAGTGAGACTTGTTAAAAAAGGTAAGGCAGATTTTATTCAGGACCACCACGATAGGTACAGGGAATATTACAACGGGATTTTGCAGTGGAGGAGAGGCTGGGCTCAACTCCAAATAGAGCAGGGAAAATGGGAATTTAAAGCCAGGGAGTAGAGTGGCAGGGGGTGGGGCAGGGGTGTAGTGGAGGAAAAATTATTAAGGAGAAACATCAGGCATAAGAGGGGTTCTGGCTAACCCCACCTAATGGGATTCTTGCTGACAACAGGCCAGGATGATCAGGTATCACCTGGGGGATGACAAACCTGATCAGATATCAAAGGTGATCAGATATCAAGGGTGAGTGGCTCTAGTTTAACTGACTTATCAACGTTCTTACTAAACAAGATTTTAAAAGGACATGCAGAGATGGGCCTAGGGGAAGGTCCAGTAGCCTGATTAAAGTTTGCACAAGCAAAGTATCTTTGTTAGTGGGTTTATTTTAAAGAGGAAAAGAATAATAAAAATGGGAGATGGCATCCCAGATATAAAACTTAACATTTTTCTAAATGTAACTCAAGGCTATATCTGTTAGAATTCATTAAAAGTCTGGCCCCTTGAAAATTATGTAACCTTTTGCCTTCAGAGAGATTAATAAGGCTGCAGGACAGTCTCAGCCTTTGAGAGAAGTCCATGAAAGGATACAATCCAATGGAAAGAGGGAAGCATCGCATTGTGAGAATGTCAATAACTCATCATAATTTACTTAACCCTAGACTTTTAGCAACTCAAGTATCCTTAAAGTTGCATAACTGACGGAATATAATGATTTCAGCATTCTTTTCCTAGACTCTCATAACAGACATTTCAACCCCATGGCACATGATCAGGCAGGTAAATTACACTGACTTCAGTCAGTGAAGGCTGGGTTCAAATTCCAACTCTTCAACTTAGCTATGGGACCACTGGCAGGTTTTCTAACACCCTAAACACTGTTTTCTCAACTGTAAGCCTGAAGTCATTATTTAACCTAACCCACAAAGCTGTTTTGAAGGTGGGATAAAATAATGCATTAAAGTGCTTAGCAAATTGCCTGTCATAGAGTCCGCACTTAGTCAGTGGAAAACGTGAAAAGAAGAAATAGGTGAGGGGAACTGGCAAAGTCTAGAAAGAGTGTATAGTTCCTAAGAGACAGAAGTGCCATGGGTTCCACGGGATGGGTCAGCTATGCAAAATGGCACACTTGCCAAGTCTCAAAAGAAATTAAGAAGCCTGAGAGAAGCCAGGTCTGCAATCTATACACAAAGTGGAAAGCACCCTATCCCTTTCATGTTTTCTCTCCAGACATACAAACAAGATCATCAAGAGACAGGAAAGAAAAATGATGAGGGCCCCCTCCCCTAGGCATTGCAGCTGGGTTCTGCCTGAAGAGGCCTATGGTGCTGAAATAGAATTTAAGATTGAGACTTTTGACCAAGGTAGGGCAGCTGCTTGGGGAACTTCCGGATACAGTGATGCTTAGGAAACTGGTAAGAACTTAAGTAACTGGGAGTAAATTAGGGAGCAGGACAAACAGAGCAAAGGATACTTACCTTCCTGCCAATTATGAGCTACAGTCCACGAGACTGGCCTTGTTACAGATGGGATAATTTCTTGCCGGAAAGTTCCCTGGCCTTGTTGAACTTGGCCTTGTTGAACTTGGCCTCGGGTACTCAACGTTCTCAGGCTTGGCATGTCTTTCTCCAGTAAGATTTTCTCTTTCTGGGAATAAAAAAGAAAAAAAAAGCAATACAGTAAAAAAGGGAAACTATATAGTGAGAATGCCAAAGAATGTCTGAGAATATGAATCATGGGGGAGAGAATTCTTTTTTTTTTAAATTTTATTTATTTATTTGACAGAGATAGCCAGCAAGAGAGGGAACACAAGCAGGGGGAGTGGGAGAGGAAGAAGCAGGCTCCCAGCAGAGCAGGGAGCCTGATGCGGGACTCGATCCCAAAACTCTGGGATCACGCCCTGAGCCAAAGGCAGATGCTTAACGACTGAGCCACCCAGGCGCCCCAAGAATTCTTGAATTTATCTTCTCCCAATGTTATTTTTATTAAGGAGAAAGATTTTCTTCTTTTTTTTCTTTCTTTTACTATTATTTTTTAAAGATTTTATTTATTTATTTGACAGAGATAGAGACAGCCAGCGAGAGAGGGAACACAAGCAGGGGGAGTGGGAGAGGAAAAAGCAGGCTCATAGCGAAGGAGACTGATGTGGGGCTCGATCCCATAACGCCGGGATCAAGCCCTGAGCCAAAGGCAGATGCTCAAGGACTGCGCCACCCAGGCGCCCCTCTTTTATTATTTAAATTCAATTAGCCAACACATAGTACATCATGAGTTTCAGATGTAGAGTTCAATAATTCATCATTTCTGTATAACACCCAGTGCTCATCACATCACATGCCCTCCTTAATGCCCATTACCCAATTACCCCATCCCCCCACCACCTCCCCTCGATCAGCCCTCAGTTTGTTTTCTATAGTTAAGAGTCTCTTATGGTCTGTCTCCTTCTCTGATTACTTCCCATTCAGTTTTCCCTCCCTTCCCCTAAGATCCTCTGCACTGTTTCTTATAGTCCTCACATGAGTAAAACTATCTGATAATTGTCTTTCTCTGACAATTGACTTATTTCATTCAGCATAATACCCTCCAGTTCCATCCATGTCATTGTAAATTTTAAGTATCCATCCTTTCTGATGGCTGAGTAATATTCCATTGTGTGTGGGGGGGCACGCATGCCACATCTTCTTTACCATTCATCTGTTGATGGACATCTTGGCTCTTTCCATAGTTTGACTATAGTGGACACTGCTGCTATAAACATTGGGGTGCATGTGTTCCTTCAGATCATCACATTTGTATCTTTGGGATAAATACCTCATAGTGTGATTGCTGGGTCATAGGGTAGCTCTATTTTTAACTTCTTGAGGAAACTCCATACTCTTTTCCAGAGTGGCTGTACCATCTTGCATTCCCACCAACAGTGTAAGAGGGTTCCCCTTTCTCCACATCCTTGCCAACATTTGATGTTTCCTGACTTGTTAATTTTAGCCATTCTGACTGGTGTGAGGTGGTATCTCATTGTGGTTTTGATTTGTATTTCCCTGATGCTGAGTGACATTGAGCATTTATTTTTTCATGTGTCAATTGGCCATCTGTATGTCTTCTTTGGAAAAATGTCTGTTCATGTCTTCTGCCCATTTCTTGATTGGATTATTTGTCCCCAATGGGTGCTGAGTTTGATAAGTTCTTTATAGATCCTGGATACTAGCCCTTTATCTGATATGTCATTTGCGAAGATCTTCTCCCATTCCATAGGTTACCTTTTAGTTTTGTTGATTGTCTCCTTTTTATCTTGATGAAGTCCCAATAGTTCATTTTTGCCTTTGTTTCCCTTGCCTTTGGAGACATGTCTAGCAAGAAGTGCTGCAGCCAAGGTCGAAGTGGTTGCTCCCTGTGTTCTCCGCTAGGATTTTGATGAATTCCTGTCTCACATTTAGGACTTTTATCCATTTTGAGTTTATCTTTGTGTATGGTTTAAGAAAATGGTCCAGTTTCATTCTTCAACATGTGCCTGTCCAATTTTCCCAACACCATTTATTGAAGAGACTGCTTTTTCATTGGATAATCTTCCCTGCTTTGTCAAAGATCAGTTGACCACAGAGTTAAGGGTCCATTTCTGGGTTCTCTGTTCTGATCCACTGATCTATGTGTCTGTTTTTGTGCCAGTACCATGCTGTCTTGATGATTACAGCTTTGTAATAGAGCTTGAAGNCAGTTGACCACAGAGTTAAGGGTCCATTTCTGGGTTCTCTGTTCTGTTCCACTGATCTATGTGTCTGTTTTTGTGCCAGTACCATGCTGTCTTGATGATTACAGCTTTGTAACAGAGCTTGAAGTCTGGCATGGTGATGCCACCAGCTTTGGTTTTGTTTTGTTGTTGTTGTTTTTTTCCAACATTCCTCTGGCTATTTCGGGTCTTTTCTGGTTCCATACAAATTTTAGGATTATTTGTTCCAGCTCTGTGAAAAAAGTCGATGGTATTTTGACAGGGATTACACTGAGTGTGTAGCTTGCTCTGCGTAGCATGGATGTTTTAACAATGTTTATTCTTCCAATTCATGAGCATGGAACATTTGTCCATTTCTTTGTGTCTTCCTCAATTTTTTTATAAGGATTCTGTAGTTTTTAGAGTACAGATCCTTTACCTTTTGGTTAGGTTAATTCCTAGGTATCTTATGGTTTTTGGTGCAACTGTAAATGGGACTGATTTCTTAATTTTCTTAATTTCTTAATCTTAATTTTCTTAATTTCTTAATATTCCTTCTGTCTCATTGTTAGTGTACAGAAATGCAATTTATTTCTGTGCACTGATTTCATATCCTGCCATGTTGCTGAATTCCTGTATGAGTTCTAGCAATTCTGAGGTGGAGTCTTTTGGGTTTTCCACATAAAGTATCACATCATCTACGAAGGGTGAGAGTTTGACTTCTTCTTTCTTGAGCCCCTGTATCTGCAATTCCTTTAACACTTTCTTATGAAGCTCTTACTTGTGTTTCATTTTTTAATATGTAGACATTTTGAACACCTGTTCATATTTCTGTGTGCTCTTTTCTCTCATGCGGCCATGGGAACAATTTCAACAGGCCCAGCCAAAAGAGATGTTATGCCCTATTCATTTTGAAAGCTGAGGCATGAGGACTAGAGATTGAAAATACAATGCAGAGAATGGCCCACAGTGTCCTGGATCTCGCAGCTTATGTAGTTATAAGAGCAATGCATCCACCGAGTGGCCTGTTTCCTGCTTCCGTGAGGTGACTAAGAAGGAACGAACAGAGAGCATCTGTAACATGCTCTGTACATCTTCACAGAGGGTAGTGCTGGCCTCAAGCATCCAAAAGGCCCACTAAGGAAACATGGCCAAATCTCCCACTCAGTGTTACAGAAAACAGACCTATAAAATGGAGGTGGTTGTAAGTTTGCCAAGAAAGTAAATCATGCACATGAGATTTCAGGACCACGTAATGCACAGCAGATTTTAGGACCCCGTCACCTACAGAATAAAATAAATACACTAGTAATAGTACAGAAAAATATTTTATGTTTCATTGGAAAACTATTCATCCCTTTCTACAGCATGCTCTTCTAAGTTATGAGATTCTAGTGCTATTTATTGTATTTGAGTTATTTCATAAAGCTTTATAAACTATAGGTAACTGATAGATATGTAATTTCTATCCTGTCTGGTAGTAATTTAACTGACCACCCCACCACCACCCCAACTGCCCTTAAAACTGGATAAAAACAGTTTTGTCTCCATTTGCAATTCATCTCAACATTTCTTTACTTGTATAAATCTGCGCTATTTTGACTTTTCCTTTGAAACAGCTGTTATATGTTGAATAACGTCCCCCCTCAAAAAAATAATGTTGAAATCCTAACCCCCAGTACATGTGAATGTGTCCTTATTTGAAAATAGGGTCTTTGCAAATGATCAAGTTAAGATGAGGTCATAGGGTAGGCCTTAAACCAATATAACTGCATCCTTATAAAAAGGGGAAATTGGACAAAGAGAGAGACAGACATACAAAATGAATGCCATGTGAAGAGGAAGGGGATAATGCACCTAACAAACTAAGGAATGCCACGGATTTCCAGCAAACCACCAAAAACTGGGAGAAAGGTATGGAACAGATTCTCCTTCACAGCCCTCAGAAGGAACCAACTCTAACAACCTTGATCTCAGACTTCCCGCCTCCAGAACTGTGAAGGAATAAATCTAAACCACCCAGTTTGTGGTGCCTGACTATGGCTACCCTAGCAAACTAATATGTCGGGTATATCTGCCTAATTTCCTTGTATCATATGAGTAAAAGAAATTCTTTAAAACATGTTCATTTTATAATCTGTATGAGAGTCAGCAGTTTACCTTTTTCTGGAAATGATCTTTAGTAAGATACATGGATCACTCTCCATTCCCGAAGGCTTCTCAGCCAGGACTATCCCTGAAGACTTTTTTTTTTTTTCATTGAATTGTTAGGTTGCATAAAGGCATCACAATGTATCGCTTAAAAATGACCCATCCTTGGAAACTTAACTAATCAANCTTTTTTTTCATTGAGTTGTTAGGTTGCATAAAGGCATCACAATGTATCGCTTAAAAATGACCCATCCTTGGAAACTTAACTAATCAAGATGCACTGCCTTCCACCATTCAGATGAACGGATACAAAGGGAATGAAGTCCTGCCAGCTGTCAGTCTCTGTTGGCATTCTGTAGGACATTTTTTAAATGCCTACCTCAGTCATACTACCTTCTCCAGTGTTGGACTGGTAGTGTTCCCCTTTCCCTCCAAGCCTCAGGGAAGGGGAACCTATCCCAAGTTTCCCCAGGAATAAAACCTGATTGGTCTGAGATTCTTATGGTAGTTCAGCCACCTTGTGTTCATGAGAGCAGCTATGCTGACTAAGGACAAAATCTGTCACACCAAACATGGTACGGTAGAAAGGACAATTCCTGGATTCTTGATAACATCCAAGATAACCTACCCAGAGTAACAAATAAGACAAAACCTGTATCCAAATCAAAATCTAGACCTCTCTCCCACACCCCTTACCTCCTCTGTGTTCATTATTAGTCAGTGAATGAGGGTTAATCTCTCCTACTTCTCATTGTTATTTGTTTTTATCCTTTTAAACGTCTTAGGAGGAGATCATGCTAAGTGAAATAAGTCAAGCAGAGAAAGACAATTATCATATGGTTTCACTCATTTATGGAACATAAGAAATAGCAGGAAGATCGGTAGGAGAAGGAAGGGAAGAATGAAGGGGGGGTAAACAGAAGGGGGAATGAACCATGAGAGACTATGGCCTCTGGGAAACAAACTGAGGGCTTCAGAGGGGAGGGGAGTGGGGGATTGGGATAGGCCGGTGATGGGTATTAAGGAGGGCACGTATTGCATGGAGCACTGGGTGTTATATGCAAATAATGAATCATGGAACACTACATCAAAAACTAAGGATGTACTGTACGGTGACTAACATAATAAAAAATTATTATAAAAAATAATAAAATAATAAAATAAAATGTCTTAGGAGGCCATACAGCCTAGTGGTTAAGAGCAAATTGTGGTGTCAGGTGGACCTAGGTTTAAATTCTGCCTCTACGTGACCTCAAGCAAGTATTTTAACCCATTTATGCCTCAGTTTCCTCAAATATAGAATGGGGATAACCATTCCTGTGCTGTAAGGTTGTGATGAGGACTAAGTGAAATTACATATGTAAAGGACTTATCACAGGTCACGGCACAGGATACATGCACAGGAAAAAACTGATGGTGTTATGATTATTACTATTACTGTGCCATGCAATATGACCCTACCTTTTCAATAAGCAGCCAGCATTTTGAATGTAAAGAGAGTATCTTGTTCCCCATACACAGTGTGGTTTCATCAGTTGACTTCAAACTCATTAGAGCTTCATGCTAAAACTGGGACTGCCCCTTCTTCCTGCCCAGATAGCCACCATAAGGAGCCCAACTTTCTGGGAGCACCCGTCATTCCTTGGGGGAGCCCAGCCTGGTTTTGTAACACTCACATTGCCCCCCCATACCCCCCAGGGCCCGGAGAGCTTTGATGCCAGGCAGGAGCAAAAAGATAAAACCCTACTTGTTCCCTCTCCCCACAATAAGACCTTTGGCAATTTAGAGGGACACAGAGATAAAAGACCGGATTTTTTTTCTTTCTTTTCATGCTTTTTTTCCCCAAAAAACAAATGGTGGTTTGTCTTCACCAGCCGCTCCTTCAGAGCCACACCAGTATCTAAGCATGAAATCAGCAGAAAGCCAAGGCAGGGGAGTTCTATCCCACCCAGTAGGGAATTTGCTTGCTTACAGGACAAACAGAAAAGGGAGGGGAGAGGAGAGCTACACGCAAAGAGCATCTCACTGGGGTGACCTAAGCTCACATCCCCCACCCCATTCCCAAAGTTTGTTTTCTTAACATTTACTCTATGCCACTTGAAGCTTGGCACAGAGACAAGACAAGGACAGTGAGGGACACAGAGAAAGGAAAGCTCAACTGGTCTCACGGATAAATCTTGAGTTGACTTGATATCTCGTAGTCCAAAAGGCTTACTGCGCTGACAGCATTCAGTTGGACTCACAAGTCTGGTGTCAAGTTCTGCTTGAAGTCCATGTGACCACATGCAAATGGAGGAAGAATGAGAATAGTCTGCCTGCATAACAACAGAGCCTATTGTTTCTGGAGTATATCCTATGGGTTGGTTCCTATACTAAGTACCCAACATGTAGCAACCATGGGGTAGCTGGGACTACTTTCCCCATTTACAGATGTGAATGAGGCAGCTTACAGAGATTAAATCTGTTGTCCAAGGTCATATCCTAAGAGGCAGAGGCAGGACTTAAACTCAGATTTGCACCAAAGTGTGTGTTCTTAACCAGATGTTGTAAAGCTGCTTTCCACAGTGTGAATGCATTCTGAAAAACGCCAAGCAATATGCAGTTTTAGAGCGCCTGTTATCCATTGAGTTGTGCCTTTGAAAAACGTTATGCTGAAGTCCTAACCTCTAGTACCTGGAAAGTACTATTTGGAAATAGGGTCTTTTTAGACATAATCAAGTGAAAATGAGGACATACTAGATTAGGGTGGGCCCTAATCCAGTGGCTGGTATCCTTATAAGGAAGGGAAATTTGGATACATATACTCACACAGGGAAGAGAGCCATGTGAAGATAGAGGCAGAAATTGGAGTGATGCTGCTACAAGCCCAGGAACACCAAAGATTGCTGGAAACCACCAGAAGCAAGGAAAAGGAAGGAAGGATCCTCCCCTAGAGCCTTTGAGAGAACATGGCATGGCCAACACCTTGATTTTGGACATCTAGCCTCCAGAACTGTGAGAACGGATTTCTGTTGTTTGAAGCCACCAAGTTTGAGACACTTTGTTACAGCAGCTTTAGGAACCAAATATAGCATCTGTCTTTGTGAGTTTACAGAGGAGAGGGAAAGGCGTTGCAGGGAAGGGAGAGGAAGGCAAGACAACTTTTAGACAAATAATGTAAAGATTATCTCTCACATAGTGGCCTGGGGAATGGGGCAAGGATCCTAGCCACAGAAGAGAGACAGACAGAAGTGGGTGATGAAGGTAGGGAGACAAGGGATGAAGTGAAGGGATGAAAAGGAGAGATAGGAGAATGGCAAGGAGTTTGATGGGTCAGCTCCTTGAAAGGGAGAAGAGTCCAAGAAGGTTCTGACATTCCCTGCCAGGGAGGGAAAGGATTGAGAAAGAGCAGAACGCTGCCCATAGTTTGCCCCGTGACCATGACCTTGCCCCATGCCACTGCCCCAGCCTTCTCACACCTCAACAGGGCTCTTACGTCAGACTCCTCTTCAGTTACTGCGCTCAGGGAACATGTAGTTAGCACTCACTAAGTGACTGGCACTGAAGAGGGTGGGGGCATAAGGACCAGAGAGCAGCATGAAGAACAAGGAACTAGAAGCCTCATCATTTCTTCAACCTGGATTGCTCTTCACTCCCCACCCAGTTGGCCTAGAAAGAATGTACTTAAAACTCCCTCCCATCCCAGCTTGGATGGGGCATCAGCCCACCTCACTGGGCCCAAAACAACTTCCACAACCCTTTATCATAATGCTTGGACATTATACTGTGTTTCTTTCCATATATCTATACACAGATATGGACAGATAGAGAAGTAGAGAGATATAGATAGATATAGAGAGATATAACAATAGATGGACAGATAGATAAACAGACAGACATTATAGATACAATGGCTCCTCCACTAGAGTGTGAGCTTCTGGAAGGCAGTGTTCTATTCAACTCTTATCTAGCTAGTGCTTTTGCAGGGCCTGGTGCACCATAGTTGGGTCAGTAATAGTTGATGAATGAATGTCTGGGGTATTTTAGAACTCAAACAACAAGAAATATTAAGTGATAGAAAAATAGGCAAAGGACATAAGCACATGATTTACAATAAAAGAAATAGAAATGGTTCTCAATCACATGAAAAGATGTTTAAATAGAGTCATAATAGAGGAATGCAAGTTAAAGCTACACTGAGAAAGCATGTTTCACCTCTTAGACCAGCGTTAGTGTGACAAGATACTGTGCTGGGAGGTTGTGGGACACAAGCAGGCTCATCCCTGCTTACAGGAATGACGTAATGCGTAAGGAGCTCAATTAGGTAACGTCTATCAACATTACAATTATGTTTACCCTTTGTCCAGCAATCCCACTTCCAGTGAGTACCTGCCGCATATCTCATAGATAGAACCTGCAAACATAAAACTGGAGTACGCACAAACATTTTTCTAACAAGAGATCTGAAGTCATTCAAGGGCCTTTCTCTAGAGAACTGGGAAAACAAACTGCGGTGCTTGAATAAGAATGAGAAAAATGAAGACTATATTCGTATTTGCTTCATTTGCATTAAAACTTGTCAGAGCCGTAAGAAACTAAAGCACATGGCTCCTTAGGTGGGAACAGCAGGCAGGGTAGATCGCTGGAGACAGAGCAAGATTTCTCAAGGCATGGCTTTCACATCATGCTGATTCTTGCATTATGTAAATGTATTGCATGGTCAAATTGTAACAACTTAAAACAGGTAAGTATATAATATTAATAAATAACATGTAATTTAATAAGTAATATGTAGAAGGTAGAGTTAGAAGAATACTATACTGCTTTTGTACACCACAGGAAGGTCCACGGAGAAGAAATAGAAATGACTCAAAACTCAGAATAGATTAAAATTTCAAAATAGCATTAAAATTTACTTATTGCCAATTTCCCATAAAACTAAAGAGGAGATCTGTTCTCCTTAAGAACAAAAAACTGGGGTAGATAAATAATGCCAGTCAAAAGCCCTTAAGCCATCTGAAGGAAAAGTCCACTGGTCATTGTGGGGAATTTCATATGCTCAGGACACATGCTGCCTAACCACTCAATTCTCTCATTTTCCCCCGGACAATCTCATTGGAATTTTATTCATTTCCTAATTTCAGCCTCTTCAGCCATTTTTAGTCTCTTCCCCAGACCCAATTTCCTCACGTCTTGAACTTTTCCAGGCTTTTCCATATTGTCCATCAAAACCTTCCAAGACCTCTAGCTTAATACACGTTTCACATTTTTATTTAAAATCTAGATTGGCTATCATAAGGATGTAATGCCTTGCCCAACCCAGGACACTATAACTCATTAAGCCCCATAACAATCTCACAAGATAAAGACCATCATAATCCATTTTATTAGCATTTTACAGATGAGAAAAGGGAGCCTAGAGATGTGGGGTGCTTTGTTAAAGGTTATGTGGTCTGGGGAGGTGGTGCCAGGATGGAAACCCTAGTAGTCTGACTTCATAGACCACTCTCATCACAGCTGCAACCCTAGGTGCCCCCAAAATACTTTATATAAAGGCCTGTAGACTTTTCTTCCACTTCACATCCCTCCATTCATGCATTCACTTGTCTATCAGACATCCATGGCCATCTATGGTATATAAGGCACTGTGCTAGGTGAAGGGGATACAGAGATTGAGACAGTGGTCCTTGACTTTGAGAAGATTATAGTCAGGAGACAATATACAAATAAGCACACAACTCCATATACAGGCGGTTCTGCAAGGTGAGCCTAGGAGAGGGCCTCCCTGACCTACTTCTATATCTCTTTGTTTTTCCTCCCCTGAAGATGAAGTCTTCATTTGGGGTCCTGTACCTACTACAACTGAAAAATCAATTCCATCAGGATTCTTCCAGGTAAAGTAAAGGGATCCAAACAGACTCACATGCTAACAACTATCAGATTTGGTCTTGGGGTCTGCTTTCCTGTAGCCTACAGTTTTATGGATGTCATTTCATGTTGAAACAAGAACACGAGAATCATGTGTTTTTGCTTCTAGCCACAAGAATCAGGTTGAAAACAAAAGAGAAAGCAGACCTAATTCGTTAATAGTTCTTACAAAAGAACTCAGAGGACTGAGCAGTAAAGAAGAGCCCTGAGATCTTACCTGTTGCCTTTAAACATCCCCTTCTTATCACAGTCCAAAGGACTCATGTTCCTAACATCATCATACTAAGTGAGAAAGGACAGCTTACTTACTAAACATGCAGTTTTCCCTGTGACCTGCTCAGTCTCCATGGGGCAAGAGTGACTGCCCAAGTTCCATCCCCCAAAAGAAGCACCAAAACTAGTCACACAAACCTGGGTTCAGAACCAGACTCTGCCACTTACTGAGAAATCATCAGCATCAACTTCCTCATCTGGAGAATGGGATTAACAATGAAGATTTGGTAAGATAATATACGCAGAGGCTCTTGCCTCAGGCATGACACAAATTCAAAGCCTTCTTGGGACACTGTCTTAACCAGAGTCACTGCCAACTTCCACATGCAAACCCACTGAGCTCAGCTCCTGAACATTAGCCCTGGTTCCCTCTGTCCAAGAGACCCATACTTATTTCCGCAGCCATAGCCTGGGTTTAGAGCTGCAGAGGACAAGGAGGACAGGTTCTAGGGCCTGAGAAGAGAAGGGCTCAAAAGAGACAGGGATTATCCAAGCTACAGTCACACAGGCTGGAGTTGGGGCTATACTCCAGACTGGGGATGGAGCGGGAGTACAGGGAGACCTGGGTGAAGGGAAATGCTGCAGATTGGAGCCAACCTAGTGTCCCCAGAGATGAACCAAGTCCAGAGAGCAACACCAGCAAAGCAAAGGAGTAGCATCCAAAAAATTACTTTGGAAAGAAATGACTATTTCCCAAAAAATATCCAGGAAGTCACCTTGAGTGAAAAAAAATCTGAACTTTAATGAACTGACCTACAGTTGTATATGGTTTGATACTGTTTTTAGTTTTAAGTACACAGAGACAAGTTGAGGGTAGGAAACAGATGATAGGCACCGTATTCTTTCCCATGCCAATCTGACCGGGCCCATTAAATACCAGAAGACTTCATCTTATACCATCCATGTCAGTACCCCAAATGCCTACAGAGATAAAACATATTACAGAAATGAGCACCTATACCAGGTAAGGAAACAAGAACATAAATGCCCTAGCCAAGTGTTGCCATAGAGAAGCAGAGTCAGTGTTGCTAGGTGCATTTTTTAAAAGATTTTATTTATTTATTTGAGAGAGAGCATGAGCAGTGGGGAGGGGCAGAAGGAGAAGCAGACTCCCAAGCTGAGCTGGGAGTCCAACGCAGGGCTAGATAGCAGGATGCTGTGATCATGACCCGAGCCGAAGGCAGACGCTTATAGACTGACCCACCTAGGCACCTCTAGGTGGATTTTTTTTTTAAGTATATATAGATTTATTTTAAGGAATTGGCTCACACAATTATGGGGGCTGGCAGTCCAGTATTTGTAGGGCAGGCCGGAAATTCAGGTTAATAGTTGATGTTGCCATCTTGAGTCTGAATTCAGCAGGGCACAAATTACCTGTTGATGCTGATGATGTAAACATACCACTAATGTTACTCAATCACCTTTAGACATAGACAATAATGACAAGAGATTTAGTTTTCCTGGGGGTGGGAGTGGATTTACCATCCTCCTGTATGTTTCCATTATTGCTCATTCATGAGGTCATGTAAGTAAATATTTATGTCGTTCTTCACCAATAGACTAGGATGTTTCTCAAAGGGTTGCTCACATACCAAGAGACATCAAAATATTCTGGAATTCCTGTTAAATATTCAGATTCCTGGCCACTCCTTATCTACTACATCAGGAAATCTGCACTTTTAAAAAGCACTCTCTTTTTTTGAGTATGCTAGCATTTAAAACCCACTGGACAGGGGGCCCTGGGTGGCTCAATTGCTTAAATGTCTCCCTTTGGCTCAGGTCATGATCCCAGGGTACTAGGATTGAGTCCTGCATTGGGCTCCTTGCTTAGTGGGGAGCCTGCTTCGCCCTCTGCCTGCCACTCCCCCCTGTTTGTGTGCTCGCACTCTTTCTCTCTCTCTCTGATAAATAAATAAATAAAAACTTAAAATAAATAAATCAATAAATCCCACTGGACAGAAATTATTTTCTCATTTTGTCCTTCAGTGACCAACAAAGTCCCCGACACCTTGTGGGGGCTTAACAAATGTTTTTGAACAAATTAATAAATACTGTTACTAGTTTATCCTTGGGTTCTCTTGTGATGTCTGTAAAAATCATAACGTTAAACTTATAATCTTGATCTCTTTGTTTTCGGTGATGACCAATTACTGTATGACCATCTATGTATGTGTCAGTTAACCCCACCAAATGGGAACATTTCTTTGCATTTTTGCCACTCTTATATTCACAGAGCCTAGCCTGGTTACCAGTCTAAGGTAGGTACTCAGTAAATATTTTTTGAATGAATAGATAGATGGATGAATGGACAGGTAAATAAAGCTCCCTGAACATAGACCATCCACTGTCTTATTAGGTTGTAAATATGTTTTACTTGCTGGCCCCTGAGTTTCTCATCATATTTTTCAGTAATTCATAATTGCTACAGGTATTAGGAGTGCACCAAGAACTTCCACCTGCTACGGATTCAAGCATAGTTAAGAGTCTATAACATGTAATTTCTGTAGCATGAACTGTATCTCTTTTATCACTTTCAGAAAAAATGTGTATCATGATACCCATAATTTAGAGTCATGCTACTTTGGAGATGACCTTGAATCCTCTTCTAAGTATAAACAAAACTATTCATAAACTTGAGTGCTTAAACTATTACTATTACTGTTCTGTAATAAATTTTTCATGAAACTTCAAAACCTCCAGTCCCAATACTGTTTCAAGATATTCAGGTTAAGAATAACTGCTATAAATCACTTGACCGAAATCAGGTGGTAAAGATTTCTGCTTCCAGAATGACTAGAATTAGAAAGACTAAAAATAACAAGTGTTGATGAAGATGTGGAGCAACCCCAAGTCTCTTAAGTTGCTGGTGGGAAACTGGCATTTACCCAAGAGAGATGAAAACACTTGTCAACAAAAAGACTTGGACAAGAACGCTTACAGCAGATCTATCCATAATAGACCCAAACTGGAAGTGACAGACCCAAATGTCCATCAGCAAGAGAAAGGAAGAAGTGTGATATCTGCAGATAATGGGATAATACTTAACAACAAAAAGAAGCAAACTGATAAACTGTCCTGTCAAAATCATCATCTTGAATGAAACAAAAGTATATTCTATAGAACATTTAGAAAAGGCAGAACTAATCTGTAGTGATAGAAATCAGAAGCATGATTGCCTCTGCAAAGAGCAGGTATTGACCAGAAAGGGACACAAAGGTACACTCCAGGTGAGAGAAATATTCTATATCTTGATTTGGCAATGGTTACATTTGTCAAAACCCACTGAATTTTTTGTTTCAGATCTGTACACCTTTTAGTATGTACAGTATATCTCACTTTAAGAATTTGTGCTTCTACATTGGCCAGAAATATCAAAGCATGATTGATCAAAATTTTATACATTATGGTTTCATTTTTGGGACCATTTTGCAGAAATCTAAGACTTTTAAATGGTCTATGATTCCAGTAGAGGTGTCACCGACATCTTAACACAACATTCATGTGTCAT
The DNA here is from genome assembly GCF_002007445.2 of Ailuropoda melanoleuca. Taxonomy (NCBI): domain Eukaryota; kingdom Metazoa; phylum Chordata; class Mammalia; order Carnivora; family Ursidae; genus Ailuropoda; species Ailuropoda melanoleuca. The sequence goes on from NC_048232.1 coordinate 63,919,028, forward strand.
TCTACAAAGGTATTACAGAACAGTCAAACACTGTTCCAATATATAATTTACACAAGTGCCTGGCACCATTGTGGCTCTTTATATTCATTAGTTGATTTAAATCTCACTTTTTAAAAATGGGCAGTGTGAATATCTCACAGGTGAGAATCAAGGTCCGGATAGATCAAGTTTCTTGCCTGAGTTCACACACCTAATAAGTGACGTCACCAGGACTCAAACCCAGATCCTAAGCCTATACTCTTTCCTCTCCAATAAACCACACACACACACACACGCCTGAATCACAATTCATAGCTCTTTCCATTCTTTTATATTTTTATCATGAATCTGTGATAACAGCTCTTCCTGTGAAATTTTAGAATAAATAAATGAAGTCTTTATAAAGCACTCTAGAGCCCATGGAAAGTTTTAAATCATTGCCTGATTCGTCCCGCCTGGCTCTCATTCTCAAATCTGTGTTTGCTTTGGAATCTAGAGACTGAAATAATCTACTGAGAGCAAATGAAAGAAGCCACAGAGCATTTGTTGGCCAAAGGACAAAGGGGGTGTTTCCTTCACTTTGTTTAAGTGTTAAAACAAAATTGTCCATTATTCTACACACTGAATTATTGTCAGCATCTTTAGAAGAGAAGCAGACACATTGATTGCATTTCAAATATAAAACTGATAGCGATTAGTAAAGGGAAGAGAGAGATGAGCTTTATCGTCTACAACCACTGTCTGCTCTTTCAAGCCATGGTCCTTAGGATATGGTTTCTTATTGAATTTTTCACTCTCATTAGTGGTTTTTTTTTTTAAAGATTTTATTTATTTATTTGACAGAGAGATAGACAGCCAGCGAGAGAGGGAACACAAGCAGGGGGAGTGGGAGAGGAAGAAGCAGGCTCCCAGTGGAGGAGCCTGATGCGGGGCTCGATCCCAGAATGCCAGGATCACACCCTGAGCTGAAGGCAGACGCTTAACGACTGAGCCACCCAGGCGCCCCTCATTAGTGGTTTTTAACAGTGAATTTCTAGATACTCAAGTCCAAACCAAGGCCAAGATTATTTAATTCTGAACTGTTAGAAACCCCTAAGAAACCACCCAAAAATACCAGAAAAAGTTCACATGACCCACATGTATACAGTGAGATCAATATCCCACAGAAATGCCTCATTGAAGTAATGTCAAAATAATTCACTTAAACATTTTCCTGGCAAAACCTAAAACTTCTATGACAGAGAATAATATTGCAGAGGTACCAAGACTAAAACAAGCTGAATAGCTTCTAATCAGATGACAAACTGATTAACTGGTGAAGAAAAAAGAAAATATTATTACTATTGGAAAAGCCAGGTTCTGCTCCAATATACTTCCAATGCTACTGAAAACCATTTTGCGTCATCCACAGAAAGCCTTCACATATTTGATCAACAAAATGAGAAACTGGTTTCCAAGCTGGTTTTAAGTCCTAATCCTATTTTCCATGAAAAACAGGTTGTAGTTTAAAGAGCTCAGGATGATAAGGCCTTTGGAAAAAATTCAGTTCTGTGGCTGGCTTGTTATTATAGATACAAGCCATCTACGTGTCAGCAGCGGCTCAAGCATCTTATTCCTCTCTCTTTAGCTTATGGAGCAAGGAAATAATAAAAGCATCTCCCCTGATCTTATAAACCTGAGTTCCAGCTAGCAATGAATATGATTCCCAGCACTATAAAGAGTCTTATAAATCTTGCCTTTCCTAACAGACTAAAGTTTTCCATTTTCTTAGATATTAGCAATAAAAGTACCATGTATAAATGTTCTTAAGATTTGGGCAAGGCTGTCACAAGATTCAAAATATGTAGTCCCTATGGACAGCTGGCTTTTCATATGGTTAAAGGTAATGAAGCAATTCCAGGAGTGCACAGGGGATAAAGAGGAAAGGTTCAGAATAATAGGGGTAAGGCAGACTCAAGAAAATATCTTGGGTTTTTAAATGCGTGATTTTTGTTACGCAGACAGTTTCAAATAGAGTAATTCGAGCTGAAATGTTTTTTTTGATTTTGGTTCCCCTTAGGGAAACATACACAAGCAGCAAAGGATCATGGAAAAGACCGGGATGAGGGGCTTGGATACAAAAGGTTTCAATCCCAGTTCTATTCTTCCTAGCACACAGACTTAGGCAATAAAAAACAAACTGATAATAATAATAGCTAACAGTTACTGAAGGTGAAAGGGAGACAGACCCTGGTCAAAGTGTTTTACATGTATTAACTCACTTAATTCTATGAGGTAGTGAAGTGTTCAGAAGGATGAGTTCTGAGCTACACACTGCTTGGTTTTGAGAACTCTCCCATTTACTAGCTATATGACCCCGGACAAGTCACTCTTCTGCAGAATCATCATACAGTGGCATCAACCTCCTAGACTGCTTATGAGAATTAATGAGCTAATACTTAGGTTAAGCATATGAAACAGTGTTTGTTTGGCACAAAGCGGACACTCAATCAATGTTTGCTATTGTTACTCCCATTTTACATTGAGGAAACTGAGACACAGAAAGTCTATTTGCTAAAGATATGATGATTAATATCTAACTAATGAACCTATAATATTTGGCCTTTGTAAATAATTGACACATGATAGCTATTTTTCATCCTACAATAAACAAAGAGGTCACTGTGAAAACCTCTGGTATTCAAAATTGCGCACTGCCTAAACTGAACACAAAGAGTTCCAAGTGTAGATTTCTAACACAAAGCATTTAAGTAGTTGTCAATTATTATCTTACCCTTCCTCTTGCATTCCTGATCATAAATCCAAAGTCACATCAATAAATTACTCAGATTGAATGGAGATCTACATTCTGCATTAACCATTATACTAGGGCACCTTTCCAGTAACAATCAGTGTACTTATCTGTAAAATGGGCAACCCAAACTGACCCCCCCCCCAGCAGGCACTTTCAGGGTGAATTCTACCCTCTCCAGATCCTGGCCTACTGGCTAGACAGCCTCAGGAACTTGACACTGAAAAGAGAACACAGCCATCTCTTCGGGACAGATTCCCCTTAATCAAGCTTATCACCAAAACCTACACACAAAACCAGAATGCCAGATGATTAATTACAAGGACATATAACACACCAAACAGATCTGAGATTAGATTCACTCCCTGTGGACAAACTGCATGGAAACTGGATTATAATTAGAAGGCTACTTGATGAATATAGAACCAGTAAGAAGGCAGACTGTGCCATCTCCAGTGTAATCAGAACTGAAGAGTTCATGTTAGGGCTTGATGGGTCCAGTCCTTTGTTTGGCAGATAGCCCCTCCCAGACATAATTTCATTTAGTTTACCCTTCCTCTGAGGCTAGTTTATCCCCTTCCCAAAGGATTCGTTCTTTCTTCATCTCTGAGAATAACTTCAAGCCTGTCATAGTCAAAGCCTTGGGGCCTAGAAGCTACTCCATCCTTTCACGTAATCTACCTGTATAATCTGACTCCTTTTATGTTTGTTTCACAATTTAGCTCTCTCAGAAGGCAATTTCCTTTCCAAAGTTCAAAGCACGTAGGTAGGTACATCCCTATTTCTCCCAAATACCAACAGTAAGATAATTACCTTGCCTAATACAAAATAAATCCTCCCAAAATGTAATGCCTTTCTTAATGCCTCCTTTTCATAGGTCAGCAACAGTTTTACCTCCCTGGATGGCAGGTAGAAGTGTTCATGGGGACCCTGGCAGATCTAAGGGTCAGTTCTTTCATTTACTCATTTAACTTCTATTTACTGGGTATCTATTATGCGCCAAGCACTGAGCAATGCACTGTGAGTCAACAGGATGTAAAAAAGACACAGACTCTGCCTGCCCAGATCTCTTAGCACCGCAAAACAGATACTAATCATTTACTGAAATCCCACCAGAGAAGGGAAAACTACAAACTGAGAAAGTATCCTGGAAGGAAAAAAGAAATACAATCCTTTGAGAAAACTAGTGAGCTGACCCAACCAGGAGGGTTAAAAACCCTTCCCTGAAGAAACAAGATTTGAGTGGAGGTTGAAAGGAGAGTAGTAGGCACTAACGGGAAGAGCAGACAGCTGCCAGGAGGGTTTGAGGGACAGAAAGGCAGTTTCAGATGAAGGAAACTGCACTCCAGAAGCCTTGAAGCTTTTGTGAGCAACAAGCAGCATGGGCATAAGAGGAATCTAAAGAAGGTCAAAGATATCCAGAGGGCAATGAGCCACTGGGCAAAGCAATCACAAGACAGGTGGTGTAGGCAGGAAGAACAGGTGATCCTACTCGGGCCATGCAGGATGTTGCCAAACGAAATACACATTTTGATCTTTATCCTTGGGGGATGAATTTTAGAGTCAGTTGATGATTCCTGATCAGATTCACCCCTCTAAAGATCACTCTCCCTACAGAATGGAGAATCAGTTGGAGGGGCTATGAAGGAGGCTGGGGCATCAACTGGAGAGGAAATCATGGTAGTCCAGGCAAGAGATGGTGGTTCCTCAGTGATTAGCAGAGATGAAGAGAAATGGACAGGACTGAGATACTACAAAAATAAATGTCCATTAACAGGCAAGGGGTAAGAAAAACTTGTCCCACCATGTGATCATTACTACTTGGCAATGAAAAGGAATAGACTATAGTCAATAATGGGACAGAAACTTAGAGGTTCAGCAAAAGGGAACTGACAAGAAAGGCACACAGGGAACTAGTTTCTAGAGATGTGTTGGTAACTACATGGGCATACAAACTGGTCAGAATTCATCAAAATATATGTTTAAATGGCTAAATTTTATTGTATGTAAAGTATATCTCAAAAAGGTTGATTTTTTTAGAAATCAGTGCATCTTAATTATTAAGAACACAGATTTTGGAGTCATACAGACATGAGTTTGAACCCTAGCTCTACCACTGGTAACTGTGCCACTCTGGGAAAGCCAGTAAAATGCGGCGGGGAGGATGGCTGTTTTAAGTTTAGCCAGTTCAGCAAATCACCCAGTTTAGCACATTGCCAAATACAAAGGCAAGAGGGCCTATGATTCAAATTTCATTCTTTGATGTAGTAAGAGAGGTAGGTAAAGCAATAAAATTTCTTGAGTGTGTAGGGGTTAGAACAAATTGTCCCAAGAGGCACCACTTTGGCATGGGGATTATTTTGAGCTGAAAACAATCAAGACCCAAAAGACACAAGAGGAAACTGTGACCTTTCCCCTAACTGCCTAAAAGAAGTTAGGTAGAGGACCTGCTTCAGGAAGAGAGTTATTATCATAGATAACTATAGTATAATATGAACTAGGCGTGGTAGACAAGGAAGAACCTAGCAAGGTCTATTTGATCAAAGTCCTCTCTATGTCCCATTGCTTCTGTATGGCCCAGCAAATGTTGGTTTACCAAACATTTATTATTTTTACCTTCCCATGAATTACTGTCCTTCCCTTTAAAGTCCCAGACCCCTACCCCCTTCTCCTTAGTTCAAATGACATATATACCTCATTTTTCCTGTCTTTAGAATCTCATGTTTATGTGGATTCCCCATATGTATGTAATTAAATTTTATTTTCTCCTATTAATCTCTCATGTCGATTTGATTCTTAGACTAGCCAGAAGAATCTTGAAAGGTAAAGGAAAAGTTTCTTCCTCAATAAGTGCTTCCTATTCTTAGGCACGTGGTAAGCCTTAAAGATGTTGTCCCATTTGATCCTAATAAATACTCTAAAAGGTGGCCATTGCTCCTCTAGCTTTGAAACGTAGAGATCTCCCAGGAAACAGTAACTTGGCCAAAGTCATTCAGAGAGTGAACATAGAGCCCAAGGTCCTTGCAGTGGTGAGAGAATGCCATCTTAGACCCACCTTCAGGGACCTAGAAGGAAACCTGAAGGTCCTCACAGGAAATTTTCCAAAAGGCAGCATTAAACACAGGTAGTCTAAGAGATTATTTTAAATGCACACAATTGGGGGTGCCTGGGTGGCTCAGTCAGTTGAACATTGGACTCTTGATTTCGGCTCAGGTCGTGATCTCAGTGCTGTGAGATTGAGCCCTGTGTCAGGCTCTGCGCTTAGTGGGGAGTCTGCTTGAGAGTCTCTCCCTCTCCTTCTGGCCTTCTCCCTGGCCTTCCCTCTCTCTCTCTAAAATAAATAAATAAATATTTCTTAAAAAATCAACTTTAAATGCACACAACTAGACACTTATTATTTTGCTTTTATTGTATTCATCGTTAAGGTTACTATCTTAGTCTATTCAGGCTGCTGTAACAAAATACCACGGACTGGATAACTTATGAACAACATAAATTTATTTCTTCCAGTACCAGAGGCTAGAAATCTGATATCAGGGTGTCTGCACGGTCAGGTGAGAGCCATCTTCCAGGTTGCAGACTTTTTCATATATACTGAAAAGGCGGTAGGGGATAAGGGAGCTCTCTTCAGCATTAATTTCATTCATAACAACTCTGCTCTCACAACTTAACCACTTCCCAAAGACTCCACCTCCTAATATTATCACACTGGGCTTTAGAATAGTGATAGTGGGGGCGCCTGGGTGGCACAGCGGTTAAGCGTCTGCCTTCGGCTCAGGGCATGATCCCATCGTTATGGGATCGAGCCCCACGTCAGGCTCCTCTGCTATGAGCCTGCTTCTTCCTCTCCCACTCCCCCTGCTTGAGTTCCCTCTCTCGCTGGCTGTCTCTATCTCTGTTGAATAAATAAATAAAATCTTTAAAAAAAAAAAAAAAGAATAGTGATAGTGGTTTTCTGTTTACGCTGATGAATTAAATTTCCTTTCTAAAATAAACGAAGTTTTTAAATAAATCAAATTAAAACTCTGAAGGAATTGACAGGATGGGCACTACTTAGATATTTCAAAATTGTAAAGAGGATTTGGAAAATGACTGAAGTTAAGAAAGGCTGAGTCAGCCCAAGTAGACAAGTGCTAGGGCCCCAAGATGCCAGGAAGATGGGCCAGGGAGGCAGAAAGGATGCCGGCTGGGGCTATAGCAACCTTAGACAGACTGAGCAGAGAGTTTATACTCATGTCAATACTACTTCCCATTTGAGGGATGTCACAACATCTAGGGACAAAACCTGCGCCTTGGAGAAGGAATAAAAATGGGGGAGGAAGACTGGTAAGGGAGAAAAATCAGAAGACAGGAAGAGAGCTGGAGCAAATGATACAGAGAGGACATCTGTCAATGCCAGACCAGACACCACTGCTATTATTTTTCCACTCCAACTAGGCCAGCTTTTTAGGGAAAGCCAAAACAGCTCAAAGCTTTTCTGAGAATCTCTTTTCCGCTAGGAACTAAGGAAAATCCAGCTGTAAAATGATCATTTGCAGAAACAAAAGAATTAAAATAATGAATCTTCCTGTAATTTGACTTCACTCTGTCACTGTCACAGGTGGCATTTGGAGATGAGGCAAGAGACAATAGAGTAATTATTCCTAGAAAAAAAAATGATGCTCTGCAAATTTAAATCCATTGCCTCTTATATCAGACATTGTACTTCTTAAGGAACATCTTTGCAGAGCAGCTGGATGGCACACATGATATATTCTTCTTAAACCAGGACTGGTTTGTTAGTTTGTTTTCCTAGTCTCATATAGAAACTAATCCTTAGGGGATTTTAAAAATGCTTATGGAATTTATTCTATGCCATGTTTTCTTTCCTGTTTCTCTCAGCAGTCCTAGCATGTTCTAACTTAAGATTTGGTCAAACTAACTTCTAAGCAAAGTCCCTAAATTCTATTCTGATACCCATCCCACCATCATCACCCAAACACACACTGTCTGTGCCCAGGTTCTCAGTAGAGATGTCCTAGAAAGTTTCTATATTCACCTTTGGAATCAAAGTTCCTATATTGCTATAGAAATTCCTATATTCCTATATTCACCTATGGAAGGATCAAGAGGAAAGGAAGTTAAAAAGCCTTTTTAGATCTGCAAATTAGTCTGAAGGATGGAAAAGCAGGAGAGTAGGGACAGAGCAATGAGAGGTGGCCAGATGTCATGGTCAGACAAGGACAGGACTTGGGAGAAAGAAGCAGACAACCCACACCCTATGGGTGAAATCTTTGGGGGGAAGAAAAAAGAATAGCATCACATGAGGTAGTTCTGGAGAACGCTTGATTCAAAATGGACACTGAATGAAGGTTTGCTGATTGAATCAGTAAATATGTGAATGATTGCCTAAGCTAGAGGGGCCATCGCAGTCTCGAGAGAGAGAAAATAGGGGTTGATCACCCAGAAGCTTATACTTATGCTTTTTCAGCCTCTGTCAAAGATGTGTTGAAGCACAGAGGATACATCAGGTTTCTTAGCCCCATTGTCCAGACCCATATTAGATCAATATGAGACATGGCATCTTTCCTCCTACATTGTACAATAAAGACCATATAATCCCCAATGGCCTTCTAAGACTAAAGAATCTGAAACTCACTAAGAGGAAGAGAGGTGAGAATGTGATATATGAGAACTTCCATAAGAACTTCCATAAGAAAAAATGCCCTAAGAATTGGTCTGGTTATTATCATAGAATCCATTGTTTAACATTTATTGAGAGGTTATTCCCCACCTTATGGTTGATGCAGGACAGGTGCTTGGTCCTGAACTGTGGTGTGACAGACAGAAAAAACTGGGGGAGGAGCCAGGAAACATGAATCTGAGCCTTGGCTCAGACACTCAATGACTTTGAGAAAGGGCATTCCAAGTAAAATATAACTTGAAAGCCATCCCAGAGAGATAAGAAACAGCATACGAGTACAAGAAATTTCAAGAAGCATGGTGTTCAACAAAAGTGTCAGGCAGACATGGCAAGGTATTAGGTGAATATGTAGTAAGTTCTCAGTAAATATTTGTTGAATGAATGAATAAGAAGTAGGCAGAAATAGATCACAGAAGACCTCATATTCATTCTATGCTAAAAAACTTAGGTTTACCTTGTAGGTAGTGGAGAAGTACCAGTGCGAGAGAACTTTACTCACACGTAGGTTGTAACTAGGTGCTATGCTGTATGGAAAATTAATGTAGGGGGAACAAGAAATGAAACAGAAAGATTAGCTAATAGGCAATGGTCATAGAAAGGGAGAAGAGCAAATGACTTGGAGAAATCAAAGCTAAAAGAGAGCATTTGGCAAATGGTTAGATGAGGAGAGTAAGTAGAAGAAAACTTGAATCATGGGCTTTTAGGGTGCTAAGGTGCTTGATAGTAGCACTGATTTTTATAGAAAGCGCATGAAGAACAAGTATAGAAGAGAAACTGGTAAGTTTGACTTTAGACACATCGAGTGGAACATCCAGGTGGAAATAAACCATTTGAATTAATGAACATTAACATAATAAATAAAAATTAAATAAACATTTATTGAGACTTTCTCATGAGCCAAGAGATGTTCTAAACTCCCTACGTATGTGAACTCACTTAATCCTCACAATAGCCCCAGGAGGTAGAGAAGGAAAACAAGACACAGAGAGTTTAAATAACTTCCCAAAGTTCTCAAGCTGGTAAGTGGCAGAGTCAGACTCAAACTCAGAATGTCTGGCTCCAAATCCCACTTCCTCAACCTCTGTGCAAATGGACACGTATTTGACCTTTAAAGAGGGCCCAGAGCCCTCACTCTATCTCTTCTTATAGAAACAGAACTCAAAAAAATAATCGAATTACAGTAGATCCCCTGCTGCCCTTATCTGCAAAGAATATATTCAAGACCCCCAGCGTATGACTGAAACCATGGGTAGTATCCTATGTATGCCTTGTTTTTCCCTATACATCTATACCTATCATGAAGTCTATTTTATAAACTAGGCACAGTAAGAGATTAACAACAATAACTAATAATAAAACAATTAAAACAATATAGTATAATAAAGTTATGTGAATGTGATCTCTCTCCTGCAAAATATCTAATTGTACTATAGTCACCCTTCTTCTTGAGATGACATGAGATGATAAACTGCCTACATGATGAGATGAAGTGAGGGGAATGACATAAGCATTGTGACATAGTGTTAAGCTACTACTGACCTTCTGACAATACGTGAGAAGGAGGATCATCTGCTTCCTGGACCACAGTTGACCATGGGTAACTGAAACCACATAAAGGAAATCTATGGTTAAGGACGGACAACTGTAAAGTGATGATTTTATTTTTTTAGGCACACAAAACGTGAGAATTCCATCAGATTGAATAGTATTATTGCTGGTGATTTAGCACAGTCAAATCTCAATTTACATTTTAATACATCTGGTCTCCAAAGCAAACAAGATATGTTATTTTATATTCATTTGTCAAGTGATACTTCCTTATACAATTTATTTAGAGGAAATTAAATAGCATCTGTCATTTGTTAAGTAGAGAAAAGATAAAATCGGTCTTTATATGTATTATAAATATTATAGAACATATTAAAATATATTTCAATAAAATCTTTAATAATATAGCTCTAAAATTGATTTTTTAGCTTAAAATTACTCTTTCTAGTTACTTCATAAAAATAATACAATGATTTTTTTTTTAATTCCTGAGAGGGTTCATGAAATTATACAGTCCTATGAAACGGATTTGAGTCTAAAAATGTCAGAAAGAAAAAAGTTTTTATAAATAAATAAGGAACTAGAGCTTGGCACCAAGGTATAATTTCTGCCACTTCAGGATGTTTCAGAACCAAGAGACCTCCACAAACAACTACAATAAGGAAAAAAATCTGAGATCTTTTCCATTCCAGGTTTGTGGTGGAGGGTTCAGCTTTGACTTGAACCCCTTACTACACGACTAAGCACCACAGGGACACAGCTCATGACTTCGTGGACGTGCACAGCTGATGAGCTTCTCTGTTAGAAGTGCCATGCTATTTTCACTTGGCTCTAATCCTTGATACATCAAGATATATAACTTTCTTTGAAAATCCAGGTTTAATAGAATACGCATGTGACACATTCTCAGAAATGGAAGAAAGCACTTTTACTTCCTTTCCTAGTTACCTAAGACTCTAGAACTCACTGTAACTGCAGCAGCAGCCAAAAGAAAGGTTTTTTCTCTCAGCCTTTGACTGGTCCTTCCTTTTGTTTTCATGAATTTTCTCCCTCTTTCTGGCTATGGTATAAGGGTTTTTTCTCCCAGAGATTCAGCCCTCAAAGGAAAGCTGAATTCAGACACGGTAATGGAGCGATCTAAAGAGCTCATCCGTGACTACTGAGCACTTGAAATATGGCTACGGTGACCAAGAAATAAAACTTCCAATTGCATTTTATTTCAATTTCTTTAACTTTAAAACTTACACTGAATTTAGCTGTTGATGAATTTCTGAGTATGTCTGGAACAACCTGGGTAGCTGAATCTATTTTTTTCAACTGTGAATTATTTGAAATCTAAATGCACAGCAAGTATTTCCAATGAAAACTCAGTCTCCAAAATGAGATGTGCTGTAGATGTTAAATATATTCCAGATTTTGAAGATTTAGTACAAAAATGTGAAATGTCTTATTAATAATTTTTTTCATTAATACTTTTTTATGTTGATTCATATTGAAATGATAATATTTTGGTTATAATGGGCTCAATATATTATTAAAAATAATTTCACATGTTTCTTTTACTTTTTAATGTGGCTACTAGAACATTTTTTAAAGATTTATTTATTTAGTTTAGAGAGAGAGAGAGCATGAGCAGGAGGGACAGAGGGAGAGGGAGAGAGAATCTTAAGCAGACTCCCCACTGATTATGGAGCCCGACGTGGGGCTCAATCCCAGGACCCTGAGATCATGACCTGAGCTGAAACCCAGAGTCAGACATGTAACCAACTGCACTACCCAGGCACCCCTACTGGAACATTTTAAATTATACGTGTGGTTCACATTATTTCTATTCACTGGTGCTAGTCTACAGCATGGACTTTGGGGTCAGAGAGAATCAGCTCCCCCTATTTGCTGACATATTGCCTTAAGCAAGCTACTTAACCTCTTTAAGTCCATGTTCACTCATCTGTAAACTGGGGGACATTTTACTATTTTCTGAATAGGCCTGTAGTGAATTTAACATGAGGCACTGAATAAAAAACTTACCACATAGCCTGGCTCATAGTAAAATATTCTGTAAATGTTCACTTTTATTATTGTTGTTGTCATTTTTCACCAACTATCATTCAAATGTTTAGCCAAAGAGTGCCTCAGAATAATAAATGTTAGTCACCTATGGTTGACTAGTATCTCATGACCAGATAAAGTAACCTCACTTTCCAAAATAAAAATAGGAACAGATAACAGGAGTTTTTCTCGCATTTTTAGTTTATTCGCATGAAAAATCACATTTCTTTAGTTTATGGAATGCTTTTATTTAAAACAATAAAATTGTTTGAAACCCAGACTTCCCTAGAAAATCCAGGGCATGAGGTTTACTCCTAAAAAGTATTGGTGCATAATATCTCAAAAAACCCAAACTCAGCAGTCCTCCATTTAGATTCAATTTTGAAGGCTAACATTTTATTTATTTCCATTTCTTTTTTTGGCCAGGATTAAAAGACCAAGTAAATAATCTGGATATACATTAGGAACTTCTGCTTCCAGAAGGATGGAGATTGCTTTTCCCTATTCTTCCTGCTAAGTAAAACTAAAAACTCTTGACCTTATATATAAAACAAACTCTGAAAGAAAGAAGAAAGACCACCAGGGACCTTGCTAAGACACATAGTCAAACAACTGAAAACTAAAGACAAAGAAAAAATCTTGAAAGCAGAAAGAAAGAAACGACATGTTACCTATAGGGGAAATAATGATTCTAGCAACAGCAGATTACTCATCAGAAATCATGGCAGTCAAGGAAGCAGCCCAACATCTTTCTGTCAACCCAGAATTCTGTATCCAGTTGAAAATATCCTTCAAGAATGCAGGAAAAATTTATTCTTTCTCAAATGAAGGAAAACTAAGAAAATTTGTCACCATCAGACATACCCTAAAAGAACAGCTAAAGGAAGTTCTCTAAATGGAAAGGAAATGATGAAAGAAGTAAACTGGAAGGAAGAAAGGAAGGAAGGAAGGCAAAAAAAATAAAAATATGAATAAATACAATCCTTCCCTTGAGTTTTCTAAATTGTTTGACAATAGAAGCAAAAATAAGTCTGATGTGATTCTAAGTGTATGTAGATGGATTTAAAAATAAGTAAATGTATGTAGATAGACTGTTTCAGGCACTTGTGTAAACAGGTAGGGTAAAAGAAGAGAAGGGGAGGTACACTTTACTTAAACTGGTAAAATGTCAATACCAGTAGACTGTGATAAGTTGTGTATATATAATGTAATAGAGTAACCACTAAAAAAGCTATACAGAAAGACTCACTCAAATTAATAAAGCAAATTTTAAAAAAATGTCCAATAACTCATAGGAGGGTGGGAAAAAGAAAACAGAGAAACAAATAAACAAACAACCAGAGAGGAAACAAAGCAAATGGAAAACAAAAACCAAAATGGCAGACATAAGCTGTAAGACATCAATAATTGCATAAATGTAAATGGTCTAATACATCAATTAAAAAGACAGATTGGCTGAGTGGATTAAAATGCATGACCCAACTACATGTTATCTGTAAGAAACTAATTTCATTTTTTAAAGGCTTTATTTATTTATTTGAGAGAGAGAGTGAGAGAGAAATCACGAGCAGGGTAGAGGGAGAAGCAGAATCCTCACTGAGCAGGGAGCCCAATGTGGGACTTGATCCCAGGCCCCTGGGATCATGACCTGAGCCAAAGACAGGTACTTAACCAACTGAGCCACTCAGGTGCCCAAGAGACTAATTTCAAATACAATCATGTAGGTAGGTGGAAAATAAAAAGAAAAAACATGCAAACATTAATCAAAAGAAAATAGGAATGGCTATATTGATATTAGATAATGTAAACTTCAGAGCAAAGAAAATGATCAGAGATAAAGACATTGTTACATAATTATAAAAGGGTCAATCCACCAAGAAGACATAATCATCCTAAATGTGTATGCAACAGTTACCAAATAAATGAAGAAAACCTGATAGAACTGAAAGAATAGGCAAATACAGACTTATAGTTGTAGACTTCAACACCCTATTCTCTGAACAACTAATGGAACAACTAGGCACAAAATCATCAAGGATACAGAAGAATGCAATAACACTATTAGCCAGCAAAATCCAATTGACAATAATCCACCCAACAATAGCAGAATACATGCATTGAACATATACTAAAAGAGACCATATCCTGAGTCCTAAAACTTACCTTGACAAATGTAAAAGAATTAAAATTACACAGAGTATGTTCTTGAACCACATACAATCAAATTAGAAACCAACAACAGAAAGACAACAGGAAAATCTCCAAACACTTGGGAACCAAACAACACAGTTCCAAAGACCCCATGAGTCATAGGAAGTCTCAAGGGAAATGTGTTTTTTTTTTTAATGATTTTTTATCATATTATGTTAGTTCAAGGGAAATGTTTTTAAAATACATTCAACTGAATGAAAATGAAAATACAGTATATCAAAATTTGTGGGAAATAGCCAATGCAGTGCCAAGGGCAAATCTGTAGCACTTAGGCTAACATTAATAAAAAAGAAAAGTCTCAAATCAACCACCTAAGCTCCCACCTCAAGACATTTTTTTAAAGCAAAATAAACACAAAGAAAGCAGAAGAAGGAAATAATAAAGAAAAGAACAGGAATCAATAAAATGGAAAACAAAAAAAGGAAAAAAAAAAAAACCTCCCTGGAACAAAAAGCCAGCTCCTTTAAAAGATCAACTGACAAAGCTCTAGCAATGCTGACAAAGAATAAAATGAGAAAAAAACCCCAAATTACCAATATCGGGGATGAAATGGGATATGCTACAGACACTGTGGACATCAAAATAATAACAAAATGTTACGAACAATTCTACACATACCAGTTTGAGGACCTAGATGAGACGGACCAATCCTACAAAAAGCACACACTACCACAACTCATCCAATATGAAATTAATCATTTGATTAGCCCTGTAACTATTAAAGAAATGGTATTTATAACTTTAAACTGCTGAAAAGAAATCCCCAGGCTCGGATGGCTTTACTGGAGAATTCTATCAAACATTTAAAGAATTCAGGGGGGTGGGAAACTGGGATAGGCTGGTGATGTGTAGTAAGGAGGGCACGTATTGCATGGTGCACTGGGTGTTATACGCAATTAATGAATCATCGAACTTTACATCAAAAACCAGGGATGTACTGTATGGTGACTAACATAATATAATAAAAAATATATTTAAAAAATTTTTTAAAAAGAATTCTATACAATTCTATACAATCTCTTCAAAAAAAGATAGCAGATGAGGGAATAAGTGGGTTCTTCATTCATTTAACCTGCCCTCTTTGCTCCACTGCAGACCTCCTTTTAGTTCTGGAATATACAAGGCACCTTCTCCACTTAGAAGAACAAACTGATGCTGCTGCCTTTGTTCAGGATGCTTCCCCATCATGCTCCCTTTCCCGCTCGCAGATTCATGCCCACTCACCCCTGATGTCTCAGCTTATACAGCTAGCTCATTGTTATTTCCTCAGAGAAGCCCAAAGTGGGGGAGGGCCCTGCCTTATGCACACACAGCCCCTGCTCTGTTTTCTCGCTGTGATACTTACTGCAATTTTTGTTCATTATTTGCAATGAAATATCTAAGGTCTCCAAGCCTCCTCCAACTAGTCTAGGCTGTAAACTATAAACTATATGAGGACAGGATACCAGACTGCTTCATTCACTCTGTATCTCTGGCTTGGAGATCAGTGCCTGGGATCCAGACATCTTAGGTCAATATTTATTGAGTGAATATACACTCAGAGTCCTGCAGAGAAACAGAACCAATAGGATGTGTGTGCATACACACACACACACACACACATATCTATCTATCTATCTATCTATCTAGAGAGAGAGAGAGAGATTGATAAGGAATTGGCACAGCCGATTATGAAGGCGGATAAACCCCAAGATCTGCAGAGTGACTCGGTGAACTAGAGACCCAAGAAAGCTAATGGTATAGTTCCAGTGCAAGTCAAAAGGCCAGCAGATCCAAGACCCAGGAATGCTGATGTTTCAGTTCAAATCTGAAGACAGGAAAAAGCTAATGTCCCCGTCCAAAGGCAGTCAGGCAGGAAGAATTCTTTCTTATTCAAAGGGTAGTCTTTTGGTTCTATTCAGGCCTTTAGTTGATTGGATGAAGGCCACTGACAGTAAGAGGGGCAAACTGGCCTACCAATTTAAATGTTAACTTATCCAAAAACACTCTCACAGAAACATCTAGAATAATGTTTGACCAAGTATCTGGACACCCTGTGGCCCAGTCAAGTTGACATACGATTAGCTATCACATTGAGTTAATAACTGAATACTGAAAAAAAAAAAGATTTATTTGTGCAATTAATCTATTATGTCATGGACTATGGTCGAAGTTTACTTTTTCCTTTTGCCTGAAGAGTATACAGCACCTAATTCATCAATGAACTCATAGTCATTAGCTAGGCTTTGGTCTTGAATGATAGATGACTACCATTAAGTGAGTATTTTGTGTGTGTGTCTATTATCTCTAGTCCTTCCAACAACTCTGTCAGGCTCAGAGAGGTTGTATAATATGTCCAAGACCACACAGCCAGATATTGGCAAAGATATGACAGAGGCACCTGGGTGGCTCAGTCGGCTAAGCACCTGCCTTTG
This sequence comes from Ailuropoda melanoleuca, assembly GCF_002007445.2. Taxonomy (NCBI): domain Eukaryota; kingdom Metazoa; phylum Chordata; class Mammalia; order Carnivora; family Ursidae; genus Ailuropoda; species Ailuropoda melanoleuca. The sequence goes on from NC_048232.1 coordinate 63,935,703, forward strand.
GCTCAGGTTCTGATACCAGGGTCCTGGGATTGAGCCCTAAGTCAGGCTCCCTACTTTTCTCTCTCCTTCTGCCCCTCTCCCTACTTGTTTTCTTTCTCTCTCTCTCTCAAATAAATAAAAGATATGACAGAAACCCAAATTTGTCTTCATAGCTCAAGATTTTACCTACTTATAAGTGCTTCCCATTAAGAAAACACAACCAATAGAATTTCCCAAAATTGAGCGACAATGTGTAGCTCAGCCATTTTTTGAGCAAGTTATTTAACCTCCTCAAATTCCAGTTTCGTCATGTGTTAGAAAAGAGTAAAAGTACCCTCCTTAAGAAGTTGCTGGAGGATTAATGGAGCTAAGGACTGTAGAATTTAGCATGGTACCTGGACATAGTAGGTGGTCAGTAGACGTTAACTTGTAACAGTTGTTGCTCAAATTCCATTGGCTCCTACTGGCATTTGCTCTTGCAGGCTTCCAAACTCCTGTAAAATCCTCCCAGAGTATTTCTGCTCACATGTGTCCACAATTCAGTCCACTAGACACAACTGCCTCATGGCACCCACAGTGCTCTTCCTCTCCATCATTGCTGGCCCCCAACACACCGCATACCCACACACACGTACACATTTTCCACCCCTCATAAAACAACCCCTATGTTCCAGGAGTTCTCCAGGACCTGACCAGGGGTCATTATCTGACACTGGCACCAATCCATCCTTCTTCTTCCTTTTTTCCTCCTCTGAGCAGACCTTTCAACCCGAGCAACCCTCAGAGGGTGAGGAGCAGGGAGAAAGGAGCAAGGCTTGCTTCTCAAAAAAGACTGTCTTTTCTCCATTGTATATTCTTGTCCTAGATTAACTGACCATGTAAGTGTGGGTTTTTTCTGGGCTCTCTATTCTATTCCATCGATCCATGTGTTTATTTTTGTGCCAAAATTGTGTGTATTTTAAATTTGAAAAAAAAAAAACAAATTGTGGAAACCTAGCCTCTTATCTTTTGGGGGAAAATTCCAAACTGGCTTCTCCCAGGTTGCTCTTGATAAATGTTCTGCTTTCCATATGTGGCAGGGCAGGTGCTGAGTATTGTTTTTCCAACCATGGTGACGGATTTGCAGTGGCTATCCACATCCTATCACCTCTTCCAAGGGCAGGTCAAGAGAACATTTTTTACTATGACTGGCCAGGTTAGAGTACAGGTTGAGACCAGGAAACAACGGAAAACAGACCAAACAATAAGGAGGTTGAAACTTTGGCCTTTCTCAACAGGGCCCCTGGCCTCAGACTTTCACCTTTGCCATATGGCCACACTGTGTGTGATTGGCAGTCAATTCAAACACAATGACCAAAACTTCAGGGTTAACCAATTGTGCTTTCTCACTGCTATTTTGTTCCAATGGATTTCAAAAACATTTTCAATTCTTATACACTCTTTGCATGCACAGAAAAATTTCCATACAAATAAAGTCTCTGAAAAGCAATACATATCAATTCCTGGAATGAAAATATGAATTTATCTCTTAACAATAATCCATATGAAAAATATAACAATAGCCATATTTAAGGGAAAGTATTGCAGGCAGGTTGGGCTTTCTAGAAAACAGAATCAGAGATGGAGAATTACATGCAAGAGGTTTACTGGGGAATGATCTAGGCATCGACACCTGTGTGGAAACAAAGCCGCCAACTGAGGCAAAGGAGAAACTGAGCTGCAGTACAGTCACAGCAAAGACCTCAACTAAACTCATTGGGAGCTCCAGAGCTGGGATGGTCCTGCAGAGATGTCCCAAAATAAGGCAAGGAGGCTGAAACTTTCTACCCCCACATCAGCCAGTCATCGGATTTTAGCTGCTTCCAGGAAAAGGTCATGATCTTGAACTATGTGGCTTTTCTTCACCAGGGTTAGGGGAGCAGGAGGACAAAGGTGGGAGCCGTCAGCCAGTCACACTCCAGCTGCAGTCCTGAAGTGGGGCACTGGGAGCATACCCCGTGCCTACCACACATGAGAACTACATATTCTTTCACTCTCTCCAGGGAAATGTCTATGTACACCCAAGAGACTACTTCCTAAACAGAGTGGAGTATTAAAAAAAGAAAGAAAAAAAAATCAGGAACCATGGAACTTTTTTTTTTTTTTTAAGATTTTATTTATTTATTTGACAGAGATAGAGACAGCCAGCGAGAGAGGGAACAAGCAGGGGGAGTGGGAGAAGCAGGCTCACAGCAGAGGAGCCTGACGTGGGGCTCGATCCCATAACGCCCGGGATCACGCCCTGAGCCGAAGGCAGACGCTTAACCGCTGTGCCACCCAGGCGCCCCATGGAACTTTTTTTTTTTTAAAGATTTTATTTATTTATGCGACAGAGATAGAGACAGCCAGCGAGAGAGGGAACAAAGCAGGGGGAGTGGGAGAGGAAGAAGCAGGCTCATAGCGGAGGAAGCCTGATGTGGGGCTCGATCCCACAACACTGGGATCACGCCCTGAGCCGAAGGCAGACGCCCAACCGCTGTGCCACCCAGGCGCCCCTACCATGGAACTTTTTACCAGAGGTAAGAGTTCATGTCACTGTCAAGACCATGCAGCATCTTATACTCAGCACAAAACTGATCCCAGCTTCCCCTCTGTCCCAAATTAAAAACAGCCCAGCACTGAATCTCACGCAAGTTACCCACTCTCTCTGCCCCTCAGCAGCACTTGACAATACTTACACAAATGCCAATGACTGCAAAGTGAAATGCGTTTCATACAAGAGAACCTACTACACTTACTCCATGTGACTCCTGCATATTAGTTTTTATATGATTGCCAATGGATGGAATGAACAGAGGAAGAAAAATTTTATATGGAATTTTTTTTTTTTTTTTTGCTTTTTTGAGAGAGAGAGTGCATGGGTGAGCAGGGGAAGGGGCAGAGGGAGAGGGAGGAAAGAGAATCCCAAACTGGATCCACACCCAGCGTAGAGCCCAACACAGGATCCGATCTCACAACCCTGAGATCATGACCTGAGTCAAAATCAAGAGTTGGACGCTTAACCACCCAGGCACCCCATATGGAAATCTTTATGACACACAAATGTTCTATTATTGGGTATGTCCTTTCTGCAGAGCTCAAAGGTCAAATTGTTGTTTTATCATGCAGTCTTCATGCTTTGTGCATGCAGAGACTCCCCAGAAGAATTATCCAATGGGAGAAAGAAATTGTTAAGACCTGGAAGAACTTCTGTGTCTCATATTGAATGTTAAGAAACCATGTGTCTCTTCATTTAAAAGAATAGACTCAGCCTTCTATTCATTTATGGTATGATCATTTTAAATGACATTTTAAAATATATATAGTGGGGCACTTGGGTGGCTCAGTTAGTTAAGCGTCTGCCTCCGGCTCAGGGTGTGATCCTGGGGTCCTGGGATCGAGCACTACATCAGGCTCCCTGCTCAGTGGGGAGCCTGCTTCTCCATCCCCTGTTCCCCTTGCCTGTGCGCGCTCTCTCTCTCTCTCTGTCAAATAAATAAAATCTTTAAAATAAAATAAAATAAAATAAATAAAATATATATAGTGTAAATTTGAAGGGTGAAGAGCAGGGAGAAAGGAGTAGGGCTTGCTTCTCACAAGCAGTTTCCAGAAGTGGACAGATAAAATGTTGACCTGTCAAATGTTAACGCCAGGATAATGACTTCAGAGAAAGCTGTGGGGAAAGCAAGTTCCGTATGTACATCTGTCTATCTGATGTGACATCAATGGTCACACCCTAGAGAAGGTGGCTAGATGGAAGAACCTATTTGAGGTGTTTTCTCAAATTCCTTGACCTCATCTATTCACCCAGCCCCAGGTTAATTAACCTGACCACACTGCTAAGTCTACATCTCCAGGGAAAACTTAAAGAAGAAGAAGAAGAAGAGGAAAAAGAAGGAGAAAAAAAGAAAGAAAGAAAGAAAGAAAGAAAGAAAGAAAGAAAGAAAGAAAGAAAAAGAAAAAGATCAAAATGCAGGTGAAATTCAAAGGTAGGGGGAGTAAACCCACTTAGTAAATAATCAAATCATCAGGGTCCTGCATTTCTTTTTTCTTTAGGTGTAAGTGTAATATTCTTGCCCCCTGGTCTGTGGGTTGACCAGGTTCTTCTGGCCCTTCCAACCAATTTCTTCCAGAGGCTCTATCTGATCCCTTGCACATAGACCCAGGTGTCTGCCTTCCTGAGGCAAACACATTCCTGAAAGGTTATATGTGAACACAATGTTTGTAGAACAAATAATATTTTTCCAGACTTTCATTCTGATCCAAAAACACTGATCCATAGTGTTTTTTTATCATCGCTTCTAATCTCTCTCTCTCCTGACAAGTGAGTCACTTGTAAAGTGAAGAATTCTTTTTAAAGTGAGCAATTGCCCCACCTATTTTGTTTCCATCAAAAGAGGCATCTAAAAATGGCTTTCCACTTGCAGTCCCAAAGGAGTCAAACCTGAACTCACCTCCTTGCCTGTAGCTGCCAGCCCCAACGATGCAAACCTCACTCTCTAGTTTGCTTAGTGCCCCATCTTGGCTGTATTGGTCTGCTGGGACTGCCATAACAATGCAGACTTGGTGGCTTAAACAACAGAAATGTATCATCCCACAATTCTGGAGGCTAGACATCAAAGATCAAGGTGTAGGCAGGACTGGTTTCTTTGGAGGCCTCTCTCTGTCACTTATAGATGGCCATCTTCCCCGTGTTTTCACATGGTCTTCCCTCTGTGCTTCTCTATATCCAAATTTCTTCTTCTCACAAGGACGCCTGTCATAATAATTAGGGCCTACCCATATGATCTCATTTTACCTTATTACCTCTTTAAATACAGTCACGTCCTGAGGTACTGAGGTTAGGACTTCAACATATGAATTCTGGTGGAACACAATTTAGCCCACAACATTGGCTAAATAAAAAATAGATTTGAGTATCCTTCTGCATGAGAAGAGAGAGGGGAAAGATGATTTATAAATATCTTCCAAAGTTAAGAATTACTCGGTAAAAAGTTAGCTTCTTTTGGGCATCTCATCTCTTCCCTTCTCTGGATAACGGTAATGCAGTGGTTCCCAAATGGAATGATGCAGCAGAATCACCTGGACTGCTGAGTAAATACAGATCACCTGCACCACCCCCAGAGCTTCTGGTCTACAAGGCCTGTGGTGACCCTGAGAATTTGCATTTCTAAGAGGGGGTGCTGTGGACTACACATGGAGAACCACTCTAGCATTGCCATGCAATTATGGATATTATCTTAGCGTCTCCCCTCCCAGTGTTGCCTTGCTGAGCACTTTGATGGCATTCTCTCTCTTTTTTTTTTAAGATTTTATTTATTTATTTGAGGCAGGGTGGGAGGGGGGCTAAGGAGAGAGAGAAGCAGTCTCTCCACTGAGCAGGGAGCCCAATGTGGGACTTGATCCCAGGACCCTGAGATCATGACATGAGCTAGAGGCAGACGCTCAACCGACTGAGCCACCCAGGTGCCCCAATGGTATTGTCTCTTGAGCACCTCCCAGCACTCTTATAGTCTAGTAAGCAGAAGCATGACCGTTGTCCTTATTTTAGAGAGGAGGCAAGTCTGGCTCAGAGTGATTACAGGCTTGTTCAATGTTGCACAATTAATGGCAGAGCCATCTGTTGGTCTTGTTCTCTCTGCTAACCCCCAACCATCATGATCAGCGAGGAAACAGAATGAAAGATAATTGGCTTTTTCCCAGTATATAAAAATATCACTACTAAGAATGATAATGGCTAGTCTCTGCTAAGTGTTCATTATTTCCAGGAGCTGTTGTGTTTCACTTCTATTATATAATTTAATTCACTCATCCATAAGAAGCAGGTACTATTAATAATGCCCACTTTACAGATAAGGAAATTGAGGCTCATGGGGGTTAAGAAACATATCCAAGATCACATAATAAAAAATCAGTGAAGCCTGGACACAAACCCAGATGAGTCTGATCATGGAGCCTATGTTCTTAAACACTACTCTTGCAGAAGAGGAATCAACAGCTTTTTCTAAACACTCATTACCCTTTGGTTCCTGGCAATCTGTGTTAAGAGCTGGGCTTTCTGATGGGAATGGAGATGAGCAGAGAGTGTGATCAGCTAACCCAATGTCAAAGCTGGTGGTAGAGGAAGATAGCTAGACCACCCCATGTAAATGAAGGATGGGAGCCGGGGGACACAAGGGTCTGGAAACTTGTCTCACACAAAGCTAACTAGGTGGGTAAGTTTTGCTCCAATTTTAATGAATCAAGCTTCCCTTACTTCTGAATGCTTGCTTAGTATTACTCCCCCCTTTTCCTTGCATACAGTGTCTAGTCTGCCTTTTTCCATAAGCTGTTTTCCTTTACCCGCGTCTCCCAGCTCCTTTAAAGTTTCTGAGGGATAGGGGTTTTGAGAGCTACAAGGGCTACACATACATTTCACCTGTAGTGGGTTTTCTTCATTTCTCTCATTCCCTCCCCACAAGAGACACCCAAGAACTCATCATTAGTCTAATAGGTAACCTCAGACTTTGTGGGTGGCCTCCCAGGTAAACACTTAATTTGGTTCCCATGACATATTCCTTTTCAGATTCTGGGAGTCTGTGACTCATGTGTACATGGCATTCCCGTATCTGCTCTCTTGGTTGCCCACCGCCTTATGAAAGCTTCATTTGGCATAAAGAGTTAATTGAATAACAGGAAACCTTTTCTGGTGCCTCTGAGCCAGGAGTTGTGCTAGTGATTTATATATGCTTCTCCACCACGCTTTCCCAGCACATCCATGAGATTGGTATCATCCCTCTTTACAAAAGAGCAAGGACGAGGATTACAGAAGACCCAGGCCACACAGCCTCTCTGTGGCAGCACCAAGATGCAGACCTGGGGCTTCCTCACTCTGGCACCCTTCTCTTTCTTCTATTTGTCCTAAACAGAAGTTGTTTCACCAGACACTGCAAAGGTGACTCTGACCCCCACCACTACTCCTCTTGGGCATATCACTATATTCTGTAGTCCCTCTTCTGGGTAGAAAAGAAAGCCCAAATCCTCAGGGACTTTAAAATACCAGTGGATCATTCAACTCCTTCCAGTTCAACAAGTACTTACTATCTACTCAGTGCCTCACTTTGCACTGGAATCAATAGCTCTAGGTCAAGTGGTCTGTAGGGAAGATAGGTGTTATGGACTGAATGTTTGTGTCCCTCAACATTCATATATTGAAGCCCTAACAAAAGTGAAGATATCTGAAGAGGAGGCCATTGGGAATACAGGTTTAGATGAAGTCATGAGAGTGGGCCGTCATGATGGGATATAGTGCTTTTATAAGAAGAGGAGCTCTCTCCTTCTTGAGCACACAGGAGAGGTCAGGTGAACACACAGTGAGAAGGCAGCCATCACAAGACAGAGGGGAGGTCCTGTCAAGAACTGAATCTGCTGGCACCCTGATCGTAAACTTCCCAACCTCCAGAACCATGATAAATAAATGTCAGTTCCTTAAGCCACCCAGTCTATGGTATTTTGTTATAGCAGCCCTTGACCAAGACAAGGGGAGAGTGGAAATGTCAGTCTTGCACGTGATTCAGTTCCCAGGCTGCATCCTTGGGGCAGATACGAGAGTGGCAGATGAAGGGAGATCTCTCTGATGGACCATTTGGAAGTGTGCTACCTCTGGTAAAGTCCACTTAACTAAAGTAGTGAACTGTGTCACTTTTATCTGGGAAGTCAAGCTCCTCCCAGCCCTTTGCCATTAGAGAGGAAGTTCACAGGAGGAAAATAGTTGCTGACCACCCAGAAGAGCTCTCTCAGAGGGATTTCCGAAATCTCTGTGATGTGTTTATTTAATAACTGACATAATGTTTTCTATGTTAACTACATATTAGAAAGTGAAAGACTTCATCACAATAAGGAATCGGCTGTTAAGTGTGATGTGTAAGATATCAGAGCCAGACTCCTGCCTTCAAATCCTGCCTCCACCACATACCAGCTGTGTGTCCTTGGGCAGCCTGCCCAACCTCTCTATGCCAAAGTATCCTTAACCCTAAAATACGGATCACAAAAGTATCTACCTTGTGGGGCTATCATGAGGATTAAGTGAGTTAATACACATAAAGCTTTTAAAACAATGCTTAATACACAGGGGAATCTCAATATATATTATATGTAATGTATAAATATATATACATACAAAGAAATTATGTGCAGAGAATCTTTATAGTTGCAGAAACAATATGAGCCAATATTGCCCTTATTATACCTATAGTCCCTCAACCCTATTTTCCATGTAATGTGAAATAATTCCCATGTTTGACAATTTGAGTAAGGTGATGTTAGATTAACAGTTAGGCCACCTGAAGGGTCTTATTAACTCCTTGTGTCATGAAATCATTGAAATCAAGGACCTTAGAGATAGAATAGCAAGTTTGGGAAATGAGGACATGTTCCTCTTGTTTCTTTTTTGCCTGTTCCCTACTGGAATTTGCCACAAAGAAATGTAATTCAGTTTCTTGCCAAGTTCATGCTTCTTTTCAGTGCACCAGTCAAAGTGGTGGGCCTTGACCATTAGATATACATCAAGCCAGACTCCAGCCCCAAGGAGCTCCTGACTTGGCAGTTGGCAACACAGTATACAACAACTATAAGCTGTCTCGATTGGTCCTACATGCCGCGGGAACAGATGCATTCCCACAGGAAAGATCAAAGTGGAGGATCAGGTGAAATCATATTCATACCTTCAGGACCCTTCATATATCCTTTTTTGATAGAGCACATACTCAGTATAAAGCACGCGTCTAAGTACTCATACTAACTTGCCTTAGCTTATACGAAGCCTATGAGAAGATGCTAGTGTGCATCAGTAAGTACAATGTAAAATGTAAACTGGGGGAAAAAATGCAAACTGCAAAATGTGATGAAAATATTGAGACTTAACAAGTTACAGTAAAAAGGCAGAACTGAATTCAGACACAATACTCTCATCCAAGCTCAGAACTATGAAAAAAAAAGTCATAATCTCACAAAAATGCCTCAAGTTTCACTCGACTTCTGAAGCAGATCATGGAAGCCATGAATCCAGGACCATTAAAATAATAATAATTGGATTAATAGAATTTCTTGAAGATCTACCATGTTCCAAATTTGCATATTTTAAATATTTATGCATAGCCTAGCCCTTAGGAACGGACGACTCACACTACTTTGATATCTTAGGTCTGCATTTACTAGCTCTTAAACACTTAAAAACACTTAAAAATTTCTTAACCTCTCCATATCTTGGTTTTCTCATCTGTAAAATGGGGATGATAACTGTACCAGGGCTATACTCATAGGGCTGTTGTAGGATTCATTAAGTTAAAAATGTGAAACACTCAAAACAGTGCCTAACACTTAGTAAGAGCAAGAGAAGTGCTTGTTGTTATTAAAATCTCACAAGAGCCTTGTTGTTACTACATAGTTCCATACATGAGGAAACAGCTCACCTGGTTAAGGGTTAAGTCAACTTGCCCGACGTGACCCACCCGGAACTTGGTCTGGTAGAGATTCAAACCTAGGTGTGTCAGCTTCTAGACCCTGGGCTCTGAATGAGCCCACAGTGACCTTTACCCCCACCATAGCAGAAGAAAGTCAAATACAGGCTGACGAAGGCTGCTGTCTCATGGTGCACTGTAAGCCCAAAACAAGGCCATTGCCCTGGGCATGCTCAGTTGCAACTCTCTGACCATGACCTTTGCCCACTTAAAGAGCCAATCCCAAGGCAGCCTGGGGTAAAGGGGTGAGACAAAGGCCTTTTAACTGGGATAGCAATGGAAAGGGGACAAAACAACTCACCCAATTTGGGGGCGGGGGTTTGTTTATCACTAGGGAATCAATGCTAAAGGCTACTACAGTCAAGAACCAGAACTCCCCAACTTTTATAATCAAACAGCCTTGGTCACTGCTGGGATCAGAGTTCACTGCAGGCCATTCAGATGCCCTGGTAACAAACGTCCACAGGCCATAAACATCCCCTTCAGGCTGAAGGAAAAATAGGACAGGATACCAAGGACACAATCTCCTTAGGTGGTGAACAAGCACAGGAAGATGGATTTAGCACCAGACATTTCCATGCCTCTCTTTGACATTTGTGTTCCATTTCTTTAAAAAGTTAGTGATGCCTTATGAACTCCAAGTATCATCTTCCAAACAACCTTGGATTCTAGCCAATCACCAAAATGGAAGAGACTCTCACATGAGACCAATTAAAACATATACACCAGTGGAAGAGGGCCTCACTGATGTACACTTTTGGTTTCATGATGACTTTTTTTTTAAGATTCATTTATTTATTTTAGACAGAGTACATGGGCACATGCATTGGGCGAGGGGCAGAGGGAGAGAGGAATCCTTAAGCAAACTCTCCACTGAGTGCATAGCCTGCTGCAGAGCTTCAGCCCACAACCCATGAAATCACGACCCCACCCAAAATCCAGAGTCAGACACTCAACCAACTGAGCCACCCAGGCACCTCTCATGATGACTTTAAAATAGAACAAAAGTTATTAGACATATCTGTATGTCATCAATAAATATATCTAGTATCTTTGTTAAAAAAATCATTTTGTAATTTTGTATGCATTTAAAAGTAATGTTATTGTAACTTTAACAAATAAATAAATTTTGGGTTAAAAAAAAACAACACTCTAGGAAAGCAGTGGGTAGGAAGTAGGTGAGAGGCCCAGCAAGCAGAAATAAAGCATTTGCTATGAATCATGCTTTCATTAATCTCAAGGGGAAACAGAGGGGATATATCATGGCCTTGAGCCCCCTCTCAGGGATCCAGATTCAAATCCCAGCTCTGTCCATGTACGTGACCTTGGACGGGTTCCATGAGCCACCAGACCTTATCTACAAAATGAAGATAACAATATTCAGCTCGGAGAGCTTTTTGAGGGGTAGATGAGATAGTGTATGACAAGTGCCTAATCTTAAGGATGGCCCAGTCTTGCCTCAAAAAGGTTACTTTTCCTCCTCCTATACCCCACCTCTTAAATATCCTTTCCCAAGGCAGAGTTAGTTGCCCATCTTTTTGTTTGTACCCACAGTTGATTTGTTCCTCTTAATTTTTATCCCTGGAATTTAGAGCAGCAATCAGGTGCTTGGTAAACATCTGTTCATCCAGACTTGGTTATGGTATAACTTATATGCCCACCATGAAGTCCCGGGGACAGGAACCATGTCAGCCAGCATCAGGTATGGTTTTGTTACTAAGTGTTACCCCTCCCATTTTGTAAGGTACACAAGCACATCAATCTTCAGCAGCCAGGCAAGTGACACAAATCAGCTGAATTAAGATAACAAGAGTGGTAAAGTCTGTGACAAACTGGACAGGATCTCTCTGCAGGCACCCTGATTCAAATAAACAAAACACACTTTTCTGGCCAAACAAAACCATCTGCCCACAGGATCTACCCCTCTGGCCATAAATTGGCAGCCATAAACAGAGATTCACATTGACAAGTATTTTCTTATACATTATTTCATTTGATATGTCAGCAATCCTCCAAGTAAGCATTGTTGAGTTCATCTTACAGGTACCTGACAGAGAGAGAATCTAAGGCTCAAATACAGTGATTTGTCCAAATCACACATAGCTAGTGAGTGGCTGACCAGGGATTTGAATCTGTCTTCTAACGTCAAACTATAACCCCTCCTTCTCCTTAACACCACACACTGTCCTTGATAAGCTGCTGTTTTTTACCCCCATAGTTTTTCTGAAACAAACACCAAATCCCATCAAAAGGTTAAACCTGTGTCAGATTTACACTCCAATGACCTCCATGAGTCATAGTCCATCTAGAACTGAGATAGGTGTCCTTGGAAACGGTGCCTTCTTTGCAACTAGAGGGACATATTTTACCCAGGCTGTTCGCGCTGGGAGTATGGTCAGGGGTGCCTGTCAGAGAGGTGCCAGGAAGAATAGTGAAGTGGTTGATAGGAGGAACTCTGCACCCGAATAGTAATGAGGAACCAGGCTCCTTGAATCAATGTGAAGGAACTTTAAAGGAACTTGAGTTTGTAAAGACAGCAAGAAAAACAAGGTAGAATCTTAGCAACTAGAGTAAACAAGCATCTGATTTCTCTAGGCTAATGCCGTCCAAGAGAAATAAAATGTGGCCCATATATATAACTTCACATTTTCTAAGTAGTCACATTAAAAAAGTAAAAGGAAACAAAAGAAAATAATTTGAATAATACATTTTAATTCAATATATCCAAAATACTAACATGTAATCAATATAAAATTATTGAGATATTTTGTATTCATTTTTTTAAAGTGTTTTGAAATCCAGTATATATTTTACATTCACAGCTCATCTCAGTTGCACTGGCCATATTTCAAGTGCTCAATAGCCATGTGGCTAGTGGCTGCCATGTTGGACAGCATATATCTAGGCCAAAGAAACTCCTAAGTCTCTATTTCTGGTGTAGTGGAAGTGAATAATATAGTTGAAAGCCAGATCTGACAGCATTCTTCAAGGCCACATCATTTCTAATCTTACTAGTTCAATTTCAAGACAGGTCTCTCAGGGACACCTTCAAACTTTGCCACCACTTGGGAGACAGCTGTGTCAGTTTCCAGCCAGTTGCTCTGCAAAGCCAATCAGAGGCCATTGTGTTTGGCAAACTGTCTTTGCCTTGCAACAGTGCAATCCTCAGCATGTCCCCTTTCAAATACCTATTATTCTAGTTCTTTCTTCAGTGGTGCCATGACTGGCGGTGATTAGGGTGACATTTTTTATGTGCCTGAGTTCACAGAGCAATTACATAGTGTGAGTGGCATGGTGATTCAGAGGCTGTATGTAAAGACTAGAATTGCTATATTTGCATGTCTCTGGATAATGAGATTCCTATCTCCATTATATGGCAATGAGGTAGAAATTGATAGCATTATTAACTATTTACACAGTAAGCACAATTTTCTATTCTCTCTCTCTCTCCAGCTGGTTTCAAAGATGCTAAAAGCTAGAAAAGGCAACTAGAGGCCATAAAGTTGCTCACATTGAGTCCCTCAGCAACTCAACTAAATAGAAATTTTGCATAGCTAGAGATTTCCACACCTTATCAATAAATCTTCTGGCTGCCTCTCAGAAGAGAGTCTGCACACAATCCAATCCAATCTAATGGTTTCATATGGGAAGACATTGCAACATAGAGAGGCGAGATCTGTCCAAGGTCACAGAAAGAGAAAGAAGGCTAGAAGATAGGACTCCAACAATTGCCACTCCTCCTCAGTCTCATCCTCCGGCGCCTGGCGGTAGCTCTGGAATAACAGAGTCCCATTTTCCAGTCTAATTACATATTGTACATTCTGGTCACACACCCCTTTTTCTGCTGAAGAGATGGAGAAAACAGCTGAAATTATAATTTGATTCCCCAAACACAAAGACCTTTTCAGTTGACTAGAAATGAGCCCTAACTAGCCACTGAATCAACAAACATCAATTTTTGCAGCAATGAAATAAATATATGGGGAGATAGTTATGGTTATGGTGGTCATAAAACAGGGAAAGGGAAAGCTGTGATTAAGCATTTATATGCCTCTGCCATAAAAATGAAACATTTTTCCATCAGCCATGTGGCAGTGACATTTTTGATATCAAGGGTAAGATCAAGGTAATAATATCCAAAGGGGCCCTTTAAGAAAATAGATCATCAGTGTAGCAACCCACAGATGCATAGCAGAGCGTGCTTCATTAGCAATGTTGTGGTATGTAAGGGAGAAAAACTCTCTTCAGTTAAATCCTAACACAACAGTGCTTTAGCGGTGGAATAAACAACCACAGACAGCATGAAGGTCAACTGCCTCTGCATAAAAGATTTGTCAAGTGTACGGTAGCATCAGCTTAACGTTTGTCATAGTGAAATGAATGCATGAACAGCTGTAACACTGAATTCTCATTAATAAACATGATGGTGAAATGGGCTGGGTTGAAGCATTATTATTTATTATATGCTAAAATGGACTGTTTGTTATGTATCTTAAAAGTGCTGAGTGTCTTAAAATAGCTAGAAGGGTCCATTATCTCCTAACCCCATCAATAATCAAAAGTGTTGTCCTAGGAGTCAAAGCTAAAGGAGCTTCTGGGTAGCATAAAGCACAAAAAAACTGGGACATACTCAGCAGTGTGTAAAAGAGGTTGTGAAGTCCTTCGGGTCTCTACTTAACCTCACTGAGTTCAGGGAGGCCTTTCTCTGAGCCCACAGTCTCAATGAACTCCCCTATTATAAGTTACCATACTTCTATATTCATAGGATATGTTCATTACAAGTATGTACTTAGACCCTGTCTATCAGGGCAGGTGTCTAACTGTCTAACACAGCTGATTCATTGATTCGGAAGGTACCTACAGAACACCTACTAAAAGCTAGGCACCATGCTAAGTGCATAGGTTACAACAGAGAACAAAACCACGCTGCCCTCCTGCAGCTTCCACCCAAGTAGGGAGAAATAAACGGTAAACAACTAAACAAACAAGCTGATTTTTTATAATAATATGTGCTCTACACAAAGCAAAGGATAGTGAGATAGCAGATACATGGGAGGCTAGTCTCTCTGAGGACATGAGATTAAGGAAATCTGAATACTGGGAAGTTCTGGGAGAGGGCACTCCAGGCAGCCAGAAGGCAGATGAAAAAGCGTTAAGATGGGAATAAGCCTCTGTGGTTGGAACTAAGTGAGGGAGAGAGGATGCAGAGGGTGTAGATTGGGCAGGATCATATACTTGGATCATAGCAAATACTCAGTGAACATTTGTTGAATGAAACAACAACAAAAAGCATTTGTTGAATGAATGAATAGGTACATGTCAGCTATAAGGGCAGGTGGCACATAACTCCTGCTGCCTTGAGCAAAAGCGCACATGACCAGCATAGAAATGTGGAAACTAGAAACTTGAAACTTTCAAGAAAAACACAGTGGGTAAATAAGATGAAGTCTATGGACTCACAGAAAATAAAAATGAGATATTCAAGGCAATTTATAATAAACTCCAAAGTGCTGCAAAGGAATGTAGGGACAAGCAAGTTAATTGCAGGCTGATATCATATGGGGCAGGTTCCTGAAGGCAGGAAACAAGCTGGGCCTTGAATCACACATACACATTAGGTAGAATGAACAGGGAAGGGAGGGCATTGCAGGAAAATCAGTCTTATCCTGTTATCCCAAAGAAACGACCACATTTAGTTCTGGGACATGATGTCAGTCCATACTATGCTTGTCGCACAGGCAAGGGGGACAATCACATGCATGGAATGCAGAAGCTGGCATCCCGACTTCTTTACTTTAAGCTCAGGCTGCTCCCTTGGAATTCACAGGCTCCAGCCTGAGTGGAAAATTACCTACCTTCAACATAGAATGAAGCTGATGAGAGCTGTGGATCTATAAGGTATGTTTTAATTCTCTCATTTTCTGGAAGCTCACTAGCTTGCTAGTCTTGTTGTGGTGGTTTAGTTCCGTTTTAGCACTTTATTAATTAAACCCTTTTGGAAGCTGTCCAGGCTAATATAACATCATAAAGTCTGTAACAGATGAGTCACAGAGGCACCACCCAACCAATAGGCCTAAGCCAGAAACCAGGTGCCCTCCTTTCCTCCACCCTTGCTGTCATTATCCCCACCTTGGGTCTAATCCATGAGGTCCCATAAATCTAACTCTCAAACCCATCTTTCTCCCCCTTCCTCACCACCACTACCTTATTCAGCCCCTTGTCATCTCTTGCCTGAATCCCACCCCACTTACAGCTCATTCTAAACATTCCTCTCCACTCCCCATAACCTGAGTGACTGCTCACATATTCACTATTATATACATAACAAAGCCTTCATGATTTGCCTACTTTCCCATTCCCATCTGCCTCCATGCCTGCCAAACATCCCAAGTTCAAGAAAACCAAGCTATTTACGGTTTTCCCAAAGCCCTATGCTGTTGGAAGGCTTAATGCCTCTGTGCTTGCAGTTCTCTCAGCCTAGAATACCCTATAGTTCATGACCAAAGGCTGTCAAACTAGAGACCCAGGAAGAGCCAGTGTTGCAATTTGGGATGAAGGCCATCTGCTATAAAATTCCCTTTTGCTTGGGAAAGGTCAGTCTTTTGTTCTGTTCAGGCCTTCCATTTATTGGATGAAGCCCACCCACACTATGGAGGGCAATCTACTTTACTCAAAGTCTACTGATTTAAAAGCTAATCTCATCTAAAAATCCCCTCACAGAAACACCCGGAACAATGTGTGATCTCGTATCTGGGCACCATGGCAGAGACAAACTGATACATAAAAGTAAACATCACAATCATGAGCAACATTAGGGTTTTTCCTTCTGTGATCCTGTAGCATCTCAAATAAAACTCTATGTTAGCATTTACTATTTTGCTTCAATTATAAGTAGACACATCAATATCATCTCTCATGGGTAGGAACCATGTACTACTCATAGTTATTTTCCATTCTTAATACAGCATCAGTAAATACTTGTCAAATTAATTGACTAAGTAAATTCATCAACTGTTTTTATATTGTTAGGACAACACTATTTCATGAAAGGAAATAAAAACAGAGTACAAACAAGTCATTAACCTGACTTCCAACTGAGAGATCACAAATTCCAAGGTTCACTTGAAACTTTTGCTCCTCGATTAACAAAGCACAAAGGATGCCCTGTCTTCCTTCAGGTTTCTTGAGCAGTGGACAGACCATCCTAACAGCTCCCACAGTCACTGACCAACAGGAAGTTCCCTAGATCAGTCTGAACTTGTATACCACTCCATGACTCGCCTGCTCATAAATGTCCCAGGCTCTTGGCTCGGAGCTTTTGTGGCATAATAACAGTCAAGAGACCATAATTCCAAGCATGTGTCATAAAGCTATTAGAACAAATTCTTACCATTATTTTGAAACCCAGGATTCAAGGTATGAAAGGCAAGAAATCTTCAACAGCCAAAACAACATAATTTCATTCTAGAACAAAGAGGTCCTAGTATTTGGTGAGATGGACTTTGCAATAAGGATTTTGTTAATAGCTACACTTTTGTGAGAATGTATTATGCTGTAGGCATTCCTCCAGATCAGTTTATGTGCATAATCTTATTTCAGGCTTACAATAGCCCTCTGAGGTAGGTACTATTTTAGCTACATTTCACAGATGAGGGAAGGCACTGGAACACAGAGATTAGGCAATGAGTTTGGGAAGCAGCTCAGTGGAACTTCAAACCCAGTCTGACTCTAAAGCCCACAGTCACAATGTACAGACTCCTTGGAGCGCCTCAGAATCATAGGAGCAGATCAATAGTAAATAAGGAACTCTCAGAATATGCTCCTTTTTCTATCCTATCTCTCTCAAGAGGTCTTTAGGACATGCATTCCCACATCCCACCCATCACCCCCACCCCACCTACTCTTGCATCCTCACCCCTGTGTTCTCCTTATCTACATGCTACACTTTAGCCAAAGTGAATATACTTTGGTCCCATCAACATCTCTTACCTGCAAGCCATATACATGCTATTTGCTCCACCAACACCCAACCCCTCACCCTCTGCCTCCCGTCTTCACCTGAATCCTGTTTATTTTCAGGTCTCAACTTTGCCCTCATGTCTCTGGAGAAAGCTCTCCTGACCCCTCTGCTTGAGCTGGGTGCTCTTCTCCCTATAGGTTCCTACAAGCCACTCTGCTAAGTCCTCACAGACCGACCTTATTACACCGTGTGGTAACTGTTTGTTTAATGGCCTGTCTCCTAACTGTGGCCTCCACGTGATCATGATTAAATACTGGTCACCTAGCACATGTCTGACATACGGTAGACACTTGATAAACGGTTGGTGGAAGGAGGAATATAAAAATGAATGAATGAAATAAATGTTTATTATTTGCTTCTAGACAGGACATGTTTAAGATATTCCCAAAAGAATCTCTTAAGATTTCATCAAAATTGATGCCCTCGTGACATCTTCTCCCCTACAATTGAAGAAGCCCCTAAATTTCTCTAGCTAAGAAAAGAGGCTCTAAGAATCAAGTACAAGGGGCGCCTGGCTAGCTCAGTCAGCTAAGTGTCTGCCTTCAGCTCAGGTCATGATCCCAGGGTCCTAGGATCAAGTCCTAGGACTCTGCTTCTCTCTCTCCCTCTGCCCCTCCTCCTGTCCATGCTCTCTTTCTCTCTCAAATAAACAAATAAAATCTGAAAAAAAAAAAAGGAAAAAAAGAACCAAGCGCTAATGACCTCTGAAGCTTTCCTTCTCCGTTTCAATCTCTGAACCCAAATATCTGTTATCAGATAGCACCTGGAATACTTTTGAAGATAGCTAAACCTCTAAGCAAGAGTCTTGATATTAATCTAAGGTGAACTTAATCCTGAAGCACTTTTTTTTAATGTTTTTTTATTATATTATGTTAGTCACCATACAGTACATCCCCGGTTTCCGATGTAAAGTTCGATGATTCATTAGTTGCGTATAACACCCAGTGCACCATGCAATATGTGCCCTCCTTACTACCCATCACCAGTCTATCCCATCCCCCCACCCACACTTTTTAAAACAATGTCTGGGTGTGGTCCAGCTTTGGGGTTATAAACATGTTGTCTGTTGTTCATTATATTTTCACAAGTAATGCTCCATCGTTGCTAAACTATGCAAACAAGCTTTTCATGATTCCCAAAGAGCACTCCTTTAGTTATAGCACAGGATGTCATTTATGATAACAAATATTGAAGGATACTTTTTTCATCTTGAATATAGACCCTCTGTCCTGGGACAACAAGCTCTAAGTCAGAGATATGTGCTTTGTGTAATGTTGCGTCACTCCTCTTTCTGAAAGAGGAGAGGTAGGAACTGTACTACATGACATCTGAGATTTCCAATTCTTAACTTTCTAGGAGCCCGTGAAGTCATAAAGAAAGTGTGTACATGCACCATTACTAAACAAATGTTATGAGCTAAACTGTGCCCTCCACAAATTCATATGTTGAAGTCCTAACTGCTAGTACCTCAAAATGTGCCTGTTTTTGGAGATAGGGCCTTTACAGAGGTGATTAAGTTCAAATAAGGATGTTAGGGTGTGCCCTAATCTGGTGTGACTGGTGTCCTTATAAGAAGAGGAAATTTGGACACAGACATGCACGTGACCAGAGGAAATGCCAAGGGAGGACACAGGGAAAAGGTGGCCATCTGCAAGCTAAGGAGAGAGGTGAAGAAGCCAACTCTGCCCATACCTTGATCTTGGACTTCCGGCCTTCAGAACTACGAGAAAAGCAATACCTGTTGTATTTGTTGCTAATACAACAATTTTAGAGCAATATTAGAATCCCAGTGCAGGACATATTTTATCTGCCATTTTGATTAAGGATGTTTTGATTCTGCAGGTGTAATGCAAATATTTTAGTTAAGTAGTACTAACATTCATTAATTTTGGTTAAGGAATAATTTGGGGGGTGAATGCCATTAGACCAATTTTCTATGTCCATTCTCTATGGACTAAACCCGTTCCAGGGTTTTTTTTAAATTTTATTTTATTTAATTTATTTTTTTGTTTTGTTTTGTTTTCATTTTTTATTTTTATTTTTTCTTATAATCATATTTTTTATTATATTATGTTAGTCACTATACAGTACATCCCTGGTTTTTGATGTAAAGTTCGATGTTTCATTAGTTGTGTGTAACACCCAGTGCACCATGCAATACGTGCCCTCCTTACTACCCATCACTAGCCTATCCCATTCCCCCACCCTTCTCCCCTCTGAAGCCCTCAGCTTGTTTCTCAGAGTCCATAGTCTCTCATGCTTCATTCCCTTTTCTGATTACCCCCCTTTTTTTATTTTAAATTTTGTTCAGCTAAAGTCATTTTCATTGATTCAATTTTAATCAATAGATGAAAATGTGTTGAATCAAATCTTATCAATAACCATTTATCAATCAATGTTTTATCCAAATAAAATGTTATCAATTATAGCCTTTTATAAAGCTTTTGCTATGGCTATTATTTTTACTGAGGTCAAATTTTTCCAGGTCAAATATTGTTGACAAAATTTGATTCTTTTGTCAAGTTTTAAAAAAGTAACAGCCTTATGATGAGCACTGAGTAATATATAGGATTGTTGAATCACTATACTGCATATTCAAAACTAATATAACACTGTATGTTAACTATGCTGGAATCAAAATTTTAAAATAGGCCGCCTGGATGATGCAGTTGATTAAGCACCAACTCTTGGTTTCAGCTCAGGTAATGATCTCAGGATCATGGGACTGAGCCCTGCTTCAGGCTCTCAGCTCAGCAGGGAGTCTTCTTGGGATTCTCTAGCCCTCCCCACCCCTGCAGCACACATGCGTGCTCTCTCTCTAAAATAAATAAATAAATCAGAGGGAGAGGCACAAGTAGACTCCATGCTGAGCACTCGGGGCTAAATTTCACAACCCCAAGATCATGACCTGAGCCAAAATCAAGAGTCCTACACTAAACAGACTGAACCACTCAGGCGCCCCAAAAAAAATTTTTTTTAAATAAAAAAGTAAAGTTTTTCAGTAAAAAATAATACCTCCATGTTTTAAATAAAAATTAGCCTTAATAAAGTTTAAGTATACAAGTCACTGTTTTTTTGTGTATTTACAGGGTTATGCACTCATCAATACTATCAAATTCCAGTTATCATCTCAAAAAAGCCACTCCCATTCCCCTCTCCATACCCCTCGCCTCTGGCAACCAGTATCTAGTTTCTGCCTCTATGGATTTCCCTATTCTGGACATTTTGTATAAATGGAATCACATAACACATGACCTTTTGGATCTGGTTTCTTTCACTTAATGTCTTCGAGGTTCACCATGTTAAAGTATATATCATTATTTCATTCCTTTTTATGGCCAAATAATATCCCATTATATGGACAGACCATATTTTGTTTATTCATCTCTTAATGGACATTTGGGCAATTCCTACTTTTTGGCTATTATGAATAATGAACGTTCATATACAAGTTTTTGTATGGACATATGTTTTTGATTCTCTTGTATATATACCTAGGAGTGAAATTCTTAATCATATGGTAACTCTAGGCTTAACTTTTCAAGGAACTACCAGATTGTATTCCAAATTGGTTGCATCATTTCACATTGCCATTAGCAATCCATGAGGGTTCTAATCTTCTCTCAATTTTTATTATCATTTGCAATGTGCAGTTTTGGCTTTTTCAGCTGTTTTGTGTTTATAGATACTACCACTAATATTCATTACAGAGTACAAAAATATGGTAGCTTGCATTTATTCCTTAGCAAAGTCAAGGAAACCTAGGTATTCCAGGATATTTCTGTTGTCCAGAATTGGTTTACTGAAAGGATGAGAAGACTATGATCCATGGGCCAGATCCAGCCTGCTGCCTGTTTCTGGGTGACCCACATGCTAAGAACATCTTTTACATTTATAAATGGTTTCCAAAAAATCAAAAAAAAGAATAATATTCTGAAGTACATAAAAATGATATAAAATCCAAAGAGCATTGACTATAAATAAAGATTTATTGGAACATAGATACACTTCATATTTACATATCATCCATGATTCCTAGAAAGCTAGATAGTAGAGTTGAGTGATTGTGACAGAGACTATCTGGCCCATGGAGCCTAAAATATTTACTATCTGGCCCTTGACAGAAAAAAGTCTATCATATTGCCAATCCAATTCATCTTTATTTTTCAGATCACATGGTGTTATGGGCAGCAAATGTCCAGATAGTTGTCAAAGATAGAGCATATGGCAGCTATCCTAAATGTGGGGCTTAGTCTGTTGCCAGTTGGTGAGTTATCATGATCCATAATGAGATAAGAACAGAAAATGAGAGTAAGCCTTAGACAATTATAGAAAATTGACAGAGTAATTTTATATCTGTTGAATCTAATACTTTAAGAATGGGCTGTGTGTTTTGTATGTCTTTGCATTTTTAAAATTTCATTTGTCTAGTAATTGATTTTTATTGCACTTCATTGAAGTTTGTTCACAAGTTGAAATTTTTTTAAAAAATGGTCCTTTAACACAGATAGTTTGAAAAGCAATCGAGTAGAGAACCGATGTTTTCAGAATCAAAGGAGTAGACATGTTGGGACATAAGCTTCTTGAGGGCACGACTTTTGTCTGCTTTTTGCACCTTTGTATGTCCCAGCACCCTGACAATGCTTCACACAATGCGTAAGTGCTCAATAAACACTAGAAAATGTACATATCCAACACAACCCACTTCCTAACTCTAAATTTGTTCTTGTTTTTAATTTACTTTTCGGAGGCACTATACCTCACACAGAATCTCAAGCCCAGCCCTGGGTTGAGATTCCAGCCTCCCCTTTTACTGGCCAGGCTACCTTGGGCAAGTTATCCAACCTCCCTGTAATTCTTCATCTGTAAAATGGGGATAATAATAGTGTCTAAAGAGTTATCAAGATAGTCATCTGAGTTAATATATGTAAATTATTTAGAAGGATACCTAGCACATAGTAAGAACTACATAAATGTTAGCCATTATTAGTGTACATATATGTAAAGCATCTATGCATGAAATGGCCACAAAACTTTCTTTTATTAGCTGCCCAAAATGGTATGCAGCACACTTCATCTTTTCAAAGTAAATGTATTTTATATCTTGCCAAATATAGGACACCTAGCTTTTTAAAACAGTCTTTCTAGGTTAGGGTCACCAGATACTTCCGGCAGATTTTAAGATAATTATTTGTATGTTATTTTTCATGAATTTGTAAGGTAATTCTCATAAATTCACTTAATATAATCCAAAAGCTTAATTTCAAGTATATAAAGGGCACCCCATGAATTGGTGCAAATACTGTGTAGAAGTTTCAGTTCTGTCATCCCGTACACTACAACTACTCATCCCCAATCCTAAAGAAAATTTACAAAACACAAAAATTTTTCGGAGTTAATCTTAAGCCTGTGGCAGCCTCTTCTTAGGCAGGTTTCCAGGCACTGTGGTAACAGAGGCTACCCCTAGAAATGACTCTCTTTGCAATTATATTTTGGTACAATATTCAGGGTTACTGGAAGAACAATAGCTCAACCAACTCCACAGAAAGTCTTGCTCTCCACAAACATTCTTACCATTCCATACTTCCTGCCTCTGGCTCTGTTCTGCCTTCAGCCTGCAATAAATCTCCCAGCCTCTGCCTACTAAGAACATAGACATCCTCCAAGGCCATAGCAACTTCCCAGATACTCTGCAGTCAGAACTAATAAAAGCTACAAAACTGTTATCATTCTTGTTCAATGCCTGTCTTGTCCACTAAGCTGACTCCAGAGCATTTACCCAAGTGTCTTATAAATACTGAGGGAGAAAAGGATACCAAATAATATCCTCTAGGAAATTACTGATCAGACATCAACAAGCTGTTATTTAGTTGTCTGTCCTCCCCCACTATCAAAATTCTGCAAGGACAGGAATGTTAACAACTGTCATGCCTATTAGCCAGGGACTGGCAGTAGTAGATGCTAAACAAATATTGGTAGAATAAATGGATGAATGAACACATAAATGAATGAATGACCAAGACAGGGATAATCTTCATAAAGTAGAATCCTCTGATATCTTAGTTGAGCTGATCTCATTTCTCCCCACATAAAGGGATGGGGGAACTTTCAAAATTACTTTACTCCAGACTTCCAATAATCAAGTCCTTCTTTCCCAAGATCAAAAGTAGAGTTGTATATCATGATGTCACACACAGCATACACAGCATATTGATATTGAACTAGGAAGGCAGTTTAAGGAACATGTCTATTTTTTCTTCTCTTCTTTACACAATTTTAAATCATCCTCTTTTTCTGGAAGCAAATCTTCCAGTTGTCTAGGTTATTTCTCTTGTAATGTTCTCATGCTTTTAGGGTCATCCATTTTGTAACATTTAAGGATTTCATTTACCTGGGTGACAGTCTCTCCTGGATCAGGGTATCAGCAAGCCACAATACCCTGAGTAATCCTAGAGGCTCAGGCTCAGAGCATAAACCCCAGTCATGGACTGGGGTTATTCAAAGATCAGGGAGCAACTAAACCAATGTTACAAGCCAATTGTTTTTATACCCATTATGGACGTGGGTGTTAACTTCCCAGGACCCTGAGAAAAGAGATGCCAAGGAGGTAACTTGAATGTCACTTTGCCTACATTTTCACTGACCTTGTTTACTTATAGACTGTTCATAATGACTAAGATTCTAGAATCATAGAAATTACTGCTAGAAAGGACCACAGAGATAGTTTTAATCCATGGGTGGCAAACCCAAAGGCCTATACTGGCCAGACAGATTATTTAATTGAAAAAAGATAGCATGTTGGGGCCTAAGGAGAACAGCAAAGAGAGGCTCATCTGAAGAGCAGGGCAAAATGCTCAGCTCAAGCTGGCTGCTGCCAACTGGTATCTAAGGCCCAATGTGCCTAACCTTGTTATTTTTTTCCCCAAAAAGATGACTATTCAGATTTTCATGAGTTATCTCTCAGTTTTTTAAATTGTGGTAAAACACACATAATATAAAATTCACTGTCTTAAGCATTGTTAAGTGTTCAGTAGTGTTAAGTACATTCATGTTGTGCAACCAGTGTCCAAAAGTTTTTTCATCTCATAAAACTGAAACTCTGTACTCATGAAACAATTCACCATTTCCCATTTCCCCCAGCCCCTGGCATCCACCATTCTACTCTCTGTCTCTATGAATTTGACAACTCTAGGTATCTCATATATATGGAATCTTACAGTATTTTCATTTTATGACTGGTTTATTTCACTTAAC
Organism: Ailuropoda melanoleuca; assembly: GCF_002007445.2. NCBI lineage: Eukaryota > Metazoa > Chordata > Mammalia > Carnivora > Ursidae > Ailuropoda > Ailuropoda melanoleuca. The sequence goes on from NC_048232.1 coordinate 63,960,471, forward strand.
ATAATATCCTCTAGGTTCATCCACGTTGTAGCATGGGTCGGAATTTCCTTCCCTTTTAAGGCTGAATAATATTCCATGCATGTACATACCACAATTCTTTATCCATTCATCTATCAGTGGACACTTGGGTTGCTTTCTCCTTTTAACTAGTGTGAATAATGCTGCAGTGAACATGGGTGTACAAATACCTCTTCAAAGGCATGCCCATGCTTTTAATTTTGGGGGGTATATACCCAGAATTGGAATTACCGGATCTTACAGTTATTCTATTTTTGATTTTTTGAGGAACCTCCATAGCAATTTTTAAATGATTGACACTAATTCAAATTTTGTAAAACAAACAAAAAGCAAAAACCAAAAGTATTATACAGAAAAATACATACTTTCAAGAAGTATATGACCCAGAATACACCCTCATCTTATAGATGAGGAAACTAAAACCCAAATGTCAACATGCCCACAGTTGCACATGGCTCTCTGGTGCTGCAGACAGAATTAGAATAGGACTAGAATAAGATAAAGAACTGGAGGATATGGTCCTAATACAGACCATTGAAACGTTTCTTAGAACACTCATCAGAGCCAAAATCTCTGATCTGTTAGAGGTTCCAACTTGCTAAAAATTCATGACTAGACTTGGTGACTTGTGGAGGAAAGGTGAAAAGGCAATAACTCAAAACATTCTCACAAATAAAGGGGGGGAACATAAATACAGGAGGTGATAGATGTGCTAATTAACTAAATAAGAGGAATCCTTTCACAAATATATACGTAGTCAAATCATCACAATGAACACTTTAACCATCTTATATTTGTCAGTTATACTTCCAGAAGCTGGGGGGTGGGGGAGCAATAACTCAAGGCAGAGGCAGGCTGAAAGTAACTTTCTCTGCCTATTTCCTCCTTCTTCTTTCTCCAGAGGTAGAAATAAGGGGGCTGAAGATCTATTAATTATCAGTTAACAATGGACAAAGAGAAGCCTGTCTACTGCATTAGTCATTGCTTAGAGGCCCCAACTTCTAGTTACACTTCTGCTCTCTACCCCCAAAGTGACTTCTCTTTGATACTATTTCTGAAATGGAATGTGACCCTCTGGCTGGGCAGGGTTGAGGGCATGTGGAGAGCATGAATAGGATATTAGAACTGTAATTCTGCTTGCATCTGATGTGTGGGTTCTCAAGAATAAATATGGCAATGAGAACATGGAAAGGGCTGTTATCTGGGGAGGAAAAATGAGGCACATTCTTAAGAAGAAACGCCAAAGATGTGAAGATGCCCAACTTAGAAAAGGGAAGGCCTTTCTCTTTTTGGGACAAACATGCAATCTGACTTGCTGATTACTCAAGGAGTGGAGTACTTCTGCCCCTAACTTGCTATGTGTCCTGAGACAAAGTCCTTGCCACCCTCCATCCCAGCTTGTCTTTTCATAATATTAGAGAAAAGTTACACAGATGTGGGGTTTTCTCTCTTGCTGATTTGGCACTTACGCATACTACATTGACATTAATCACATAACCATGCCTCCTATCTTGCCTGGTGTCCCCCGTTCTACTAGCCTCTCTACCAACTTCAGCTGCCTTTGGTGGTTCAGGAATCAAGGGTTTGAGTAGAGTCAGAACAGAGGCAGTAGTAACTATAATAAACTGAGGGACCTCATTCAAACTGCTTTGTTGCCAGAGACCAGCTTGAAATTGCTGGTCACCTGGAGCAAACCACCAGCCAGCAACTCCAAACTTTAATAGTATTTGATGCTGTTATGAGAATTGCTACTTGCCACTTCTCTCCCAGCTAGAGGTGGGGGTAGTGTAAAGGAAAGTTTCAAAGGGTAGTCAATATTTGAAAAAGCACTTGGGGGATCCTCAGATGAAGCTGCTCGCTACACCCAATGGCCTATTGCCAGCTGTATTATCCACACTCTAGGGTTGAGTACTGATGGTTTCCTGACACAATCATGATTCAAGCCAGTCTGAATGATGCCTTTTTAATACCAGGGCTGGAGCTGGCCTTGATCAGTCTCCTGCTCCCTTAATCACCCATTGTCTTCCATGGAATAAGCTCAGGAGAGTATGTTTGGCAAGTGTTTGCTGTAGCCAGTGTGAAGCACCATTTGTTAGAAAGGCATGCCCATGTTTGCAAATGGTTTCATTTACATTGCCTAATATGTCATCAGGATTCAGCCAGAAACGAGACTTCATTATAATCAGGGCAAAGGCTGCGTCTCACTCAACTTTGCATTCCCAGCATCTCATACAGGTCCTGGCCCCTAGTTAACTCCTGCTTATCCTGTAGTTCACTCACTCATTATAAAGCTGATTGAGCTCACGGTACAAACAAGGCACTGTCCCAGGAACTGAGGGGCAGCAAAAGCAAAGCACAAGACAAGTCAGGCCCTGCCCTCAGGGCACTTCCAGCCTAGAGGAGCCTCACCTCCTGAGGGAAACTTCCTTTTCCCCACTGTCTCTCCCTGATGCTCACTGAAGAAGACCCAGTGCCCATTCAAAAGACCACACTCACTACAGGGTACTATAGTTACTTGTATGGATTTCTCAAGTACAGGACTGTGAATTACTCATCTTTGTAACCTGCTGCCTAAAGCAGAGCTTGGTACTCTGCAAGTGCCCTACAGGTGCTTGTTAATCACTGAACCCACACTTACCCTCTGACTTCCACTAAGATGCGGAGGAGCAGTGTGCAACGTGGAATGTTGCTCTCTCAGCTTGCTTATCCCTTGTGCTACCCAGCTGCTTGGTAATTGCCTGTCTACTGACCTGGCTACCTTACCAGACTGTAAATTCCCCAAGAGCAAGCAGCATACCTTAAGCAAGGACCATACTTTGCTCCAACACGCAGGAATAAAAGCACTTCATAAATGTTTGTTAGATTGTTGAACACACAGCGTTGAATTAGGAATGACATGAGAGAAGCTTAGATATAAAAATAACACCTAATTATATATATATAATGATAGCATCCTGAAGAGTGATTAGGATTATTCTAACATCTGTTATCTGTTGTTGAAGTGATGGTGGTGGTCCTAATTTACAGCAAAATCTTACTAGAGAGATATCAAAATCTGTCAACTGTTGAACCATTATGGTTCCCATTATCAGCTCATGTGGTGAAACACTTCAACCCATCTTCATTTAACCAATTCATCAGATTAATGTAGGCTGTAGTTTCCTCTCTAAAATACACTGACTTTTCACCATATCCCCACTTAAGGGGTGCAGTTGGAAGGGCCTCCATTTGTCTGAATGCTTCTGTTCCCCTCCAGATCAGCTGTATGCTTTCCAAGACTCAGCGGACTCCGTCCTCTCTCCCTTTTATATCTATTGTATTTCCTATTATAATTTTGTAGTTTAATTCAATATTACTGGGTGCCTGGGTGGCTCAGTCAGTTAAGCATCTGCCTTTGGCTCAGGTCATGATTATATGTCATGAATTACATTTAAAAATTAAAGGTTTGTAGGAATATTCTTTATTATCGTAAACTTTGACAGAGATTTTTCAGTTTACTGATTCCTGGACTATGGACCTGGCAGAGATTTTCTTCTGTATGTTGAATTATTCAAAGGCTACATTTGAAGACAGTAACTGACTAGGAAGGCCCCTGCAATCCCAGCCTCCTGGCCTCCTACACTAATGATTAGAGTAATACAGGATGGTTCTAGCCACATTTCAAGCTTATCATTTTCTCTAACGCCCTGAATAAGGCAGCGAATCTAACCAGATGTAAGGTATTTAGATGTCTGCTACCCTATCTTTGTAAAAAGGTTTTGTACTCTGACATTATAATGAAAACAAGAAATTGGCTTCTTAAACAGAAGCTCTCTCTGGATCTTTTCAGAAAAGGAAAATGGGGGGGGGGGCGCACCTGAGTGGCTCAGTCAGCGGATCGTCAGACTCTTGGTTTTGGCTCAGGACATGATCTCAGGATCATGATATAGAGCCCCACATTGGGCTCTGTGCTCAGCAGGGAGTCTGCTTGAGATTCTTCTCTCTCTCTCTCCTTCTACCTCTCCCCCTGCTCTCTCTCTCTCTCCCTCTCAAATGAATAAATAAATCTTCTATAAAGAAGAAAAATAAAGAAAGGGAAAAGGGGGAACTGATTTCCGTTGAGTGCCTTTCTGAGAGCAGTTGGCTTTTCATATATAATCTCATGTAATCGTCACAAACACCCTGTGAGTTCAAGCTCACTGGCCTCATTTTAAGGTTGAGGACACTGAGGCCCTGCAAGGTGAAGCAAGGTCACACAATCAGGACTAGAGAAGTGGTATGTAGCCCACTGTGAATCAGTACACTTCCCAAGCCACCAAATTACCTCTGATGATTTGCCCCAGAGTTAACATCAATTTTTTTTCTCAGAAATAAAGCAGTATTGTGGCTGTGTAACGCGTTTCTTTCCAAGAAGCTCCAGCCACTTCAAGGGGATTTTTTCAGTTTCATTGTTGGTATGTGTCCAAGCTGAGCAGCAACCCTGCCCTCCTCCAAAGCTGGCTGAGGCTGCCCTAGGGTCTATAAAAAGCCCCTGTGTTAACAGTATGCTATGTTCCAGCTACTCTAGAAATTCTCCAGGCTACCCTCCACTCCTCCACTTTTCTCTTTCTTATTCTCTGTTGTGGGTTTGAATTCTGTTTCCCCAAAAGATACCAAACTCCTACGAATGTGACCTTATTTAGAAATAGGATCCTTGCAGATAATTAGGTCAAAATGAGGTCATTAGGGTGGGCCCTAATCCAGTTTCACTAGTGTCCTTATAAAAATGGCAAATTTGGACAGAGACAGACACAGAGGGAAAACAATATGAAGACCCCGGGAGGATGCCATCTACAAGCCCGAGGAACATCTGAGGGTACCAGAAGCTACAAAAGAGGCATGGGACTGATTCTCTGTCACATCCCTCAAATGTAACTATCCCTGGTAACATGTTGATTTCAGACTTCTGGACTCCAGAACTGTAAGATAATACATCTCTGTTGTTCAAACCTCCCAGTTTGTGGTTCCTTGGTGCAGCAGCCCTAGGCCTCACCTCATGCCTCTCTCTGTTTCTCTCTCTCGTTTAGTTTCCATGGATTACAGCCTTGCCTGAATTCTCTGGCTGTCTTGGTCAAGTTTTGGTATCCTCAGGGATGGGGGCTCTCAGTCTCCCTACCACCACCACTACCACTTTGGAGAACATCCCCTCAGGGACACCTGCTCCTTCCCACCAACAACCCAAGCTCCCAGCACACCAAGGACCAACTCAGGCCCCCATCTGGGAAGGAGGGTGCCAGGGGAAGCAAGATTGGGCAGTATTAGAACCATCATCTGTTTTGTGTTTTGTTTTTGTCAACAAAACAGGATTATAAGGCATCGCAGACAGGGCTATGTAAGAATGCCCCTTACTCACACAGGTTGACTACTATCATGCCTGTTCCTTGCTAACAAAATACCTTCTATTTTGTGCCCTATATTTTTATCACATGATCAGGCTCCAACAAACCTCTCCCTGAAATCGCCAGGAGAATCACAAAATTAATCAAAAACTGCAGCAAAGCAATCATCAAGTTTCTATCACAAAATACTTTGGTGTCAACTTGACCGAATTTCTCAGACATTCTAACTGAAGTCAGGAGTGAGGTATAAATCATTGTCTCCACATCGCATCATATTGGGTTTTAGTATTTATGCATTTATCATTTGAAAGATGCCTGAAGAGGGTGGTTTTAATGCATCTTTCTAAACACACCAGAAATTCACATCCTCAGTTGTTTTAAATGCAACCATACACAATTCTAGTTTACTCAGTTATCAAATATTAATCAAGGGCCTATAAAGTGACAGGAACTTTTTTAGGCACAGTGGCAAACAAAATAAAGCCCTTGCCTTTCTAGAGTTTATTATAGTCTAATATCAAAGGTAGACGATAAACAAAAATATATATAATTGAATCTCAAGGCATTATAAATAATATGGAGAAAAATAAAACTATAATTATTTGTTCAATACTGTGTTCCTTTCAGGTTATAACCTCTACGATGACAATGGCCATGTCTGTCTCTAGCGTTAGCTCATAGTAGGCGTCTGAGAATAGTCGGATGGATGGAAGGGGGGTGGGGAGGAGTTGGGGATGGTGGTGCAAGAAAAAAGTCCCAAAGGAAGTGAAACTTGAACTATACCTTGAAGAGATTGTCAGGTCCAGAAAAGGGAATCCAGGCACAGAGACCAGTATGGACAGAAGACGAAGATAGCAAAGTCAGAGGACACCAAGACAATCTTATGGTAGGACAAAAAACAAAGGGAGGGCCTCTGAGGCTGGAAAGTAAGGCAGGAGCCAAATGTTGATCTGTCTCATCTGCATATGTCAGCTCTTTCATTGCAGAAATCTGATGAGCTTATCAGACAGGTTCTAAAGGTCAGCAATGCTGAATGATTACAGACACTGAAGTAGTTAAATGAGTTGTTGCCTAGAAACCTCCTTTGGCACAAAAGCATCTTTTCTCCATGCATTGCTTTGTTTCCACCCGGGGATGTGCGGAGGGGCGGGTGTCAGATTCCGTGTCCTCCTTTGACTGAGAACCACCGACTGTCCTTCAGGCAGGCATAGGGGAGGCCACTCAAGTGGCCCATTTGTCCATCTGCAAGTGAGCTAATCCCCGATACAAATCTGCTCTGCACGCTGCGCCTCACCGCCACAAACCTGCTCCGCTGGTTCATGCAGGCTTCTTCCAGAAGGGAGATACATTTAGACACTGGTGGGGGGAGGGGATGGCTCTGCTGGTATTTAATGAGCTGCCCGCAGAGAAATGCAACGTAGTGTACGTGACTTTGCACCCTACAATTCACAAAAGGAAAAAGTCTTAATGAATTTTATTTACTTGGGAATCGCCAAATTTAATTGTGCTCCAGTATTTATAATCATGTTAGTTTTTGCCAACCTAAAGGAAATATATACACCCTGTAGAAAATATGGAAATTAGAGGAAATACAAAGAATAAAGTTAAAATTACAGTAAAACAATCAGAACCATTGTTGTTATTTGGGAGTATTTCTTTCTAGTCTTTTTTCTATGAACACACACATACACACACATACACATATAAATTCATCTCTTCAGCACCTGCCACACTCTGAAACATCTATGTGGTAATAATGTTTGGCGAATAAGTAAATATTATTTTATATTTTTACACATTTAGAACAATACTTATATGCAGTATGGAATTTTGCTTTTAAAAATTTTGCTCAGTATGGCGGGTGTATTTTTCTGTGCCACTTTTAAAGCATTTTTTATGAATGCACAAATACCATTGTGTGGATAATGCTGACATGAACATCCAGTACATAACCCTATATTTGCATCTCTGAAGATTTCCTTAGGCTAGATTCCTAACTGTGAAATTAATAGGTGAAAGAGAATAAACTTTTTAAGGTTGCTGGTGTTGTCCAATGTTGATGAACTTTCCAGAATGAAGTGATTCTTCACATGGAACCCCAATCAGACCTCTGAGGGTGCTCTGGCAGTCTGCATACAGTAGCTGCTTCCCACCTGCTGAAGGAATGCCCCTCTTTGATGGTCTTTGGACCCATAAATCCTCTCACACCCCCTGATAGCCTCCCTGCCCCAGCATCCCTGGACCATCCCTGTGCTGGCCCCCACTGCATCAAGCTCCAGCTCAGTTGCTCCCATCCTCCACCAAGGCTGGAGGGAGAAATCTAATAATCTTTGGTATTGCATTCCATTTAATTTTCAGTTAAGGGTGCTCTTGACTGTTTTCTTACTTTGTTTAACCGTATCTATTCTAAACAAATTCTGTGTCACAAAGCCATTTCTTTCCTTCTTTTTCCTGTATTGTGTCTAGTTTCAGTTGAGGATTGAAATGGGTGGCTTTATCCCCCTTTAGTACAATATAACTTGTACTTAAAAATATCACTTGAATTGTATTCTGGGTCTTCAGTGACACCACGATATATGCCATTCCAATCACATTCATCAGACATGTGCATATTACTGTACTGTGACCTGGAAAGGACCGTTTTTGTTTTTTTTTAACGACTAAATGTTTGCCTCGCAGAATTCAGATTCACCACTATGATATCTTGCCCCAAGTGTTCTTCCCCTGGGAGCCTTTCTTTACTATCCTATTTATGGCTACACCTCCCCCGCTTTCTCCTCGACTTAATTCCTATCATAGCAGTTGTCACCACCTCACCAACTATATATCTTACTTGTCTCAACTGTCTGTCTCATCCACTAGAAATACAACCATGACAACATGGTTCGTTAATTAATTAATTAAGTTCAGTATTTACCGACCACTTCCAAGCGTCTAGAATTGTGATAAGCATGGGGTGGGAACAACAAAAATGTCCAAGACTGCTTTTCAGGAGCTTACAATTGAATTAGAAACACAAACAGTTAAGCAAAGATATGAAGCAGGCTCTAATCTTAAAATACTAAAATAAATGAGCTTGGACAAAGTAGGTGTGCCCTGGAAAAAGTGGCAAGAACAGACTATGTGAAGTGAGGTTTTAAGCCAGTAAGGAGAAGATGAAGTTCCAAGGCAGGTTGGAGCTTGATGAGGAATGTACAGTAGAAACATTTGGCTCATCCTGTAAGCAGTGCAGGTTTTTGAGCAAGGCGGCGGCATGATGAGATAGCGTATAAAAAGTGGGCAAAGAGTGACAGAAAACGATGGTGAGAGGCCAGATGAGGGGACGTTGGCTGGAGAGGTCAGGAAAGCCAAGGTGGAGAGGGACCAGAGGAAGGTGGTAAATCAGGAAGGACAAAAGGGTGGAGGGTGGTCCTGCAGAGGCACTGCTAAAGTACCCTCACCTCCAGTCAGGCACTTCTCAGAATGTCGAGATCACCAGCCAGTCAAGAGGACCTCTTCATGGGCTGCAGGAAACTGAGGCTGCCCGCCTGAAAGGGGAGGGAAGGGGTGGACGATAGCATAAAGCGCAGAATAAAGACAGCTGGGATATTCTATCCAAAGTTAAACTGATTAACAGAGCCCAGATAAAGAGGAATAAAAACAAGAAGAGGGGAAAAAATAAGAATTGCTATTTTAGATAAATCCCATATGGGTTATGCTCTTAATTTACTTAAAGCAGATGGCTGGACCTGGGACTGCCTAATTTATTACTGTCCTGCCATTCAGAGCCAGAGCCTTCCTTAGGTTTCTAAGCAACTCTGATGGGAAATGTCAGATTGCATGAAATTTTCTGATTAGATCATGTGACCTAAGCACATCCCACAGAAAATGATTCAAATACTCAAAATCGCTTATCCTAGACTACAGCTGCCAGGTCTGTTCCCTCCCTGCTCTCAACAGATGGGTGGGTGGGCCTTCCCCTATTTGCAGGCAGTATGGTGGGAGTTCTAGGAATAAAAAAGACCAAAATAGAGGGTGGGAGAGGACTTGGAAGAAGTCTGAAATACCAGATTCTTTCTTGTAGTCCTATTACTTTCCAAAATTTTCTATAAGGGAAGGAAAGTCACAAAGCATTTAAAAAGAAGCATTCAAACTTCTCTGGCAATTAAGCAGCCTCTGAGTCAGCAAACTCATCTACTAAACTGAGTAACATCTGAGATAACAGGAGAGGACCGAAAAAGTTTGGACAGAATTTGGAGCTAGGCTGGTTTACAACCTGAAAAGGAGAGCACAATGATTTTAAAAAAGCTATAATTAACATTTTTTGAGGAAGAGTCACCACGTGACAGGTTCTGTAGGAATTATTACTGAGGATCTAAGTTAGGTCATACAACCAGGGAGTACACTGCTTCAGACCAGTCCTACAGATCTGTCAGAGTGTAAAACAGGGGTTGGTCAGAAAAGTGAAGGGCAGAAAGGGGCAAATGCCAGAATTGGAGAATGCAAGGTGCTTCCCTGTGGCATACCTTTGGAGCAGAGCACAGTTCAGGCTTAATGGAAGAAGGGACTGCTTAGGGCAGAAGAGAGCATTTGCCATATGCAATGGGGTATTCTGTATTGGATCTTGCAACAGAAAAAAGACATTAGGGAAATATGGAAAAAGTCTGGGGTTTAATTAATAGTAATGCACCAATGTTGGCTTCTTAGCAGTGTTAAAAGTACCACAGTAATATGAGATGCCTGTAAGGAATATAGAGGGAATCTCTGTACCGTCTTGTTGCTTTTCTATAAATCTGAAATTATTCTAAAATAAAATAAAAAGGTTATTTAAATACCTTTAGGAAAAAAGAGTAAATTCCCATACACCTTAAGGACCCCGCAACTTTTCCTTGTCAGAAAGGTTTTTTGCGCACAGCAGGACACTGTCGCTCATGGGTAGCAGGGCATGGAGAAATAGCCCGCCCCCTCTATCAGTTGATCAAAGACACCCAGACAGCCAGTACCCATCAATTAATGTGGGATGCAGAGTCAGAAAAAGCTTTTAAACATCTAAAGAGGACCTTACTCAGTGCCCCCAGCTTTAAGTCTTCCTACTGTGAGGGATGTGACAGAAAGGGAATGGCCTTGGGCATCCTAACCCAGGCCCAGGGGCTAGCTCAACAGTCAGTGGGATACTTAAGCAAAGAGCTGGATCTGGTGGCTTGTGGCTGGCTAGCATGCCTTAGGGGCAGAAGTGGCTGTCCGCTTTCTTGATTCCCAAAGCTATGAAACAACTCTGGGACAGGAAAACCGTGAAGAATACCAGTTCTCCCATTCACAAATCCCCAGAGGCATACAGCAAGTACGAAGTTATCCTGGGGAAGATTGGCAAATGGACTTCACACATGTCTAAAATGCAAGGGTACAGGTACCTCCCGGTTTGGGTAGATACCTTCATGCACTGGGTTGAGGCCTTCCCCTATAAAACCGAAAAAAACTCAGAAGTGATAAAGGCACTGGTAAATCCCTTGGTTTGAACTCCCCCGTTCCCTTTGTTCTGATAACAGAGGGAGCATCCAAGGTTTTGGAATCATTTCATCCCTCTTGCAAGGAGCTCCCCAACTCCCAGCCCCAAAATACCCAACCTCTCCCATTTTACCCTGGGGACCAAAGCTTGTTGGAGCCCGTCTGGGAAGGCCCACATACAGTGATTTTAGCCACTCCAATAGCAAAGTGCCTGAATTTAAAGCCTGAATCCACCATTCCAGAGTCAAACCCTGGTCCCAAGCAGGGCTTAACAACAAGGAACCAAAATCCTTCTGTGAACCCAGAGAGGACCTCAAACTAGTCTTAAAGGGACAAGACACAGATCCCATCGAAATCATAATCCTTATTGCATTCTTTTCACCTGCCCTCTCCTCACAGGATGTGGGGAGTTCACTAATATATCCTCTATCTCTCGCAGGACCCCTGGCTGTACTCAATCTTGCATTGTGCTTTGGGACTTGCCTCCTAAATGCCCTAACCCACTTTATATCTTCCAGAATAAAGGTCATCAAATTCCAAATGGTGGTTCAGATGAAGCCTCACATGAAAGTCAAACCAGACATCTACAGGGACCCCTTGATAGATCAGGATGAGAGGAACCCTGACTGCCGCTCCATCCAACCCCCCCCGCCCCCCAATCAACAGGAAATAGCTATGATCAGTCATCACCTTTTCTCCCTAATGGCAATTAGGGTTACAGCTTCAGAGGGAGGGAATGATGAAGGATAGTTGGAAGGCAGGCAGGCGGGGACAAGCCCCCCCACTCCCCGCCCCTGCCCTAAGATGAAACCACCCTTAAAAGGATTTTCCACCCTGGAAGGAGCCCTCCACCCTTTCCCATATGATAGATAGGTAACAAAAATTTTATAGGATGAGAGGCGCAGGGAGGGTTAATCAGATTAAAACAGCCTGTCAACAAAACCCATAAAAACCCCTAGACTTAGAAACTCCAGTGGCAACCCTCTCAGGCCCCCTCCCTCCTCAGGAGCTTTGTACAACCTTGCTTTGCTGCCTACCAAAAAAAGAGAGAGCATTTGTGACATGTTTACAAACATTCTTCAGAACAGTACCATTTTTTTTAAAGACTTTATTTCTAAGCAATCTCTATACCCAACGTGGGGCTCAAACTTACAATCCTGAGATCAAGAGGTGCACGTTCCCTGGACTGAGCCAGCTAGGTACCCCAGAACAGTACCATTTAAATGGAAATGGCAAGGGCAGCATTTTGTGGCTGGTCATATTTCTTGGAAGACAAAATTATTCATAAAGACAATCATGATGACTAACATTATGGAGCATTTATAATATTCAGCCTTCGTCCAACAGATGTTACAGAAATGCCCACATGTCATTTTCAAGACAACACTATTATTATCCTAACTTATAGATTGGAAAAGCTCTTAGAAAAGTGCCTAGAATCTGGTAATCAAAAATTAGGGGTTTTTTAATTTTTATTTTGATTATAGAAGCTAAGAAACTGGACCAGCCTGACAGCAACAGATTAACAATTCAAACCAAACCCTAAAAGACTTCCAATTCCAGCCTTGCCATTTACTAATTCTATGGGTTGGGCAAGTTTGAGAAACAAAAGAAAGCTAATATCAGGGAGTGGATTTAAAATTTTGTTGAGAGGGGTGGCTGGGTGGCTCAGTAGGTTAAGCTTCTGCCTCTTGATTTCAGCTCAGATCATGATCTCAGGGTTGTGACACTGAACCCCAAGTTGGGCTCTGTGCTGGTCATGGAGCTTGCTTAAGATTCTCCCTCTCCCTCTGCCCCACCCCCAGTATAAAAAAATGTTTGTTGAGAAATATCAAGTGTTGGTGAGGATGTGGATAAAAGGGAACCCTTGTGCACTGTAGGTGGGAATATAAATTGGTACAGCTACTATGGAAAGCAATATGGAAGTTCCTCGAAAAATTAAAAATAGAACTACCACATGATCTAGTAATTCTACTCTTGGGTGTTTATCCAAAGAGAAGAAAAACACTAATTTGAAAAGATTTATATACCCCTATGTTTACTGCAGCTTTATCTACAATAGTCAAGACGAGGAAGCAAGCCATCCATAGATGAATGGGTAAAGACATAATATATATATACAATGAAATATTACACAGCAATAAAAAAGAATGAAACCTTGTCATTTGCAACAACATGAATACACCCAGAGGATATTGTGCTAAGTGAAATAAGTCAGAGAAAGACAAATACCATAAGATTTTGCTTATATGTGGAATCTGGAAAACAAAACAAATGAACAAACAGAAACAGACTCATAAATACAGAGAACAAACGAGTGGTTGCCAGAGGGGAGGTGGGCAGGGGGACAGGCCAAATAGGTTAAGGGGATTGAGCAGAACAAACTTCCAGTTATAAACCAAATAAGTCATGGGAATGAAAAATACAGCATAGGGAATACTGTCAATAAGATTGTAATAACTTTATATGGTGACAGATGGTAACCACACTCATCGTGACAAGCATTTATAATGTATACAATTGTTGAACCATTATGTTGTACACCTGAAACTAATATATTATATATCAACTATACTTCTAAATTTTTTTAATGTAAAAATTTTTTAAATGGAAGTTTGTTGAAAATTGTATCACTCAATTCGAGTTTAAAAGCGGACAATTAATTTATTATATAGTTCAAAATTCTTTTTTTTAACGATTTTTTTATTTATTTGAAAGAGAGAGAGCACAAGTGGGGGGAGGAGAAGAAGGAGAGGGAGAAACAGATTTCTCACTGAGCAGGGAGCCTGGGGCTTGATCCCAGGATCCTGGGATCATGACCTGAGCCAAGGCTACCACACTGTTGTATTGGAGCCAACAAAAAAATTCCACATACACTTTTCTTAAGAATCCTTGGATACACCTCCAAATACAAGAACCAAATAAGAGCAAATGGAGACAGTAAGGAAAACTGTTAGCCCCTAGTAAGCATAGGAACCACTAGGAAAAGAATGTTTCTAGATCTCTTCAGGTATCAAATGACTGCAGCTCATTGGATCAGACAGATACCCATAATGAGAAGCATTTCCTTCGGAGGGGAGGGTGGAAGAGGCAAATTATGAAGACAGCCTTGTGATGACTGATGCCCAGGGTGAAAATGTCAGCAGACAGAGGGGGAAGGCTGGTAGTCAGCAGCCTTTGTTCATGCACATTCAATTCAACCCCACTGCCCTTTATTCAACATTTTCTTAGTGTTAGGGATCATGCTAAACTCTGGGAATGATACAAAGGTGAAAAAAATAAAACAAGGCCTAACTTCAGCAAGTACAGCTAGTGGTATATTTCACCAGAAGCAAATACAGCAAACACGAGGCACAGTGGAATACCTTGAGTCTGAATCTTCACTCTACTCCCCACTCTGCACCTGGCCCAACTTGCAGACTCCCCTCGGACCTCCATAAGAATAATGTAATTCATATTTGCCTGGGAAGGTGGTTGTGAATCATGAAAATGAGGAAAGTGTCTACAATGTCTGACCCAGAAAGTAAACAGGAGTCCCATCATAAATCCGCATCGTTCTCCTTTTTTTTTTTTTTTACCCTAACAAAAAGATAAATAAATCCCTTACACCCCTAGTCATCCAACTCTTCATTTTAAACTAGACCTTGGTCTCAACTGACTAGAAAGGGAGGCCACAGCAGAAATGTTAAGAGAAGAATTTCTGGCTTCAGAGACTGCTGGAGCCCAGGTTCAAAGTGTATAAAGACCACTGAGCTGGGGTGGGGGTGGGGGGTTAGTTCAAGAATGGACTTTATAATCTTACCACCACATTATTATGTTACCCACCTGCCCCCAACCTATCCCCAAAGATAGGGGCACAGAGATCCAAAACGTACATTGCTGACACAAAGCTGCTTAGAACTTAAAAAAGTGGAAACCTTCTCTAATCTATCTCCCCAGATATGCAGTCACTTCTAATTTGCACAAGAAATATGCTAGCAGCAGCCTCGACCTTCCCACACCCCCATACCTGCCTAAAATGTGATACCCTTGCATTTCTGGGCCCAAAAACAGGATGAGAAAACAATGAAACCCTATGCCTGGAGTCATATAATTTATTCATTTAGTCAACAAATATTTATTCAGCCCCTACTGTGTGCTCTGGAACATTTTCTTCTCCCTGTGTCCCCCAGGATGCCTCTAATCTCTCTATTCTACCCTTGCTGGTCCTGAAAACCTCTGGTTTATGATGTTTACTATTTCTTACCCAATATCTCACCTCCTGACATGCAGGTTAGCCATCCTTTTCTTCCAGAATAGAATATTGTTCTATCCTCTC
The DNA here is from genome assembly GCF_002007445.2 of Ailuropoda melanoleuca. NCBI lineage: Eukaryota > Metazoa > Chordata > Mammalia > Carnivora > Ursidae > Ailuropoda > Ailuropoda melanoleuca. Next base: position 63,975,648 of record NC_048232.1, read on the forward strand.
CTGTTCCCCAGGCTTTACCTCTTTCTTCATGACTTAATTCAAACCCCTTAATCCCTTCATTATTCAGCTCCTCTTGCTTCTCTGTCCAGCTATCCTACCACCAATACCTGCTCTCAACTCATCTACACCATAGCCCCTGAATAGAGCAAATGGGGCTGAAAGAATGGAACTCATTTGCCTGTAGTGATCCAAATTGTGAGCAATCCAATTCAACACATTCTGTAAAAATAGTAATAGAAACAATAATAGCTAACACTTGAGACTGACATTAGGGACAGGTTACACTCATTAGTAACGACTAAGTCCAAGGACTGACCTGGGACTGAGTACATGAGGTGAGGTGGGGAAATGTCATTGGAGGAGGGGAATCTAAAGAAAGCCAAGACCAGCTAATGAAAACAAAACCTATGAGGATAAAACAATCATCAAGAAGTATGGCAAATGTAGTGCTGGAGAGAAGGATCTGGAGCTAAAATCTTAAGAAACAAGGGTGTATACTAGAAGAAGGAGGCAGTAGAAGACTACAGTTCTGATGACTTGAGAGTCAGAGTTGTTTAGAAGCACTGAGATGTGGAGGGAATGTCCTGGAAGCAGTAATAAAGATAACCCCCTGTCTTAGTCCATTCAGGTTGCTGTAACAAAACTACCATTGACTAAGTGTCTTATAAACAACATTTATTTCTCACTGGAAGTCCAAGATCAAGACAGTGACAGATTCTGTGTCTGGTGAGAACTAGCTTCCTGGTTCATAGACAGCTATCTTCTCCTGCGTCCTTATGAAGCAGAAAGGGCAAGGGAGCTCTCTAGGGCCTCTTTTATAAGGGTACGAATCCCATTCATAAGGGCTTTACTCTCATGACCTAATCACCTCCCAAAGGCCCCACTTCCTAATAACATCACACTGAGCATTTGTTTTCAACATATGAATTTGGGGGGAGACACATTCAGTCTGCTGTACCCACCCTGCTTGTGGGCTCGTGCTATGAGGAGTTTGAGAGAGAAAACGGCCACCATCAGCAAAGGAACCAGTGTCCTTGGGAGAGCCAGATCACCCCATAGCAAGATGTTGAAGACAGCATTCAAGAAGTGAGGTAGAGAGGGGATGCTGTGAAGTCACTGTGGAAGGGTTTCAGAAGTTGGAGAGGGGTGAGACACAGGGCCAGGAAAGGGGCATAGGAGGCCACGTGGAGATCGGAGTCCAAAGGATGAGAGATGACCTTGGGGACCAGTGCTGACGTAAATGGGAGAGAGGCATGATAGGATTAGCACAGGCCCCCAGGGATGATAGCAGTGGCACAGCTGTGGGTGCTGGGGGCAGGGGAGTGAGGGTTTGCCAGGAACCGTTCTTGCCCATTGCAAATTCATACTCTGTTATGGAAGACCCATACATACTGACAGAAAAATGCACCCCAGATTACCTGTGGAATTCAGACTATGGATGCTTACAGGAGGGGAACCCAACTCAGGGAAGATCAAGGAAAACTTGAGAGAGACAGAGAGGATGGAAAGACAATTCCATAAAACTACGGGCACCACCAGAAAATAATTGAGATGCTTCTCCTATGGCAATGAGCGTACTACACTTGATCTTAGCCAAAAGACCAAGAAGTGGTGCAAAGAGCCTTTGTACAAATGGACCATAAGTTTAAAAAGTAGTACAATATTTTATATTTATATTATCTGAATAGTCTTTATCTTGCCAGAGTGAAATTTATTGCTTTTGGCTAGAGAACATTCCAAGATTATACAGCAAAGAATGGTATAATATTATCTTTAATACAAGTTGTAAAACTCTAAATAGATGGAAGTTAGAGATTTTCTGAGGGTAAAAAGTAGGAAACGTTTCAAAATTAAAAGTCTTACTACATTAATTCTTAACTCTCTATTACTGGAGATGTTTGAAATTACCTCCAGTATTTGAGGTGATGGATACAGGAAAAAAATTAAATTGATGGAACCTTCCCCGACTCCCGTATCTAAATTAGCCACACTCCTTTTATGTCAACATTTGTTGAATGCTCAAATGTATCTTATGTAATCTTCATAACAAACTGAAAGATAATAATTTCCGTTCTACTCACAAAAAGTCTACTGCTTAGAAAGATAAAATAACTTGCCAGCATCCCACAAGGAACAGTTAAAGCAAATTCACAATTCTGTTAAGACAAATGCCTCTTCCCTTACACCATGATACAGTCACATTTTCAAGAGTTTTTAATTGAAATTTTAAAAAAGCCATTTGTGTTGTCTACACTCATCACTAATTACACTTACCTCTTTCAGTAGTTCAAGGAAGAATTCTACTTGATTAGACTAGAGAAGCTTTTTATATAAAGTTGAATAAAATATAACAGGGAAGAATCTCCCTCTCAGGAATTCTGTTGATTACAGGCTAGTTTAGCAAAGCAAAGTCTGGTTATGTTTAGTAGAAGAAATATATTGAGGACAGGCTGACAAGTTTGGCCAGTCAGAAAGTCCAAATGAGGACACTCATTATCACACCGTAACTAGAGAGCTGGTGTTGAAAATTGGCTTAGTCTGCATAGCATCCTCATTAAAAAAATAATAATAATAAATAAAAACAAAAAAGGCATCAGTCAACCCATGGAAATGGACTACTATTCAAATGTAGAGTATTTACTCATCTTAAATCTATGAGAACATGTTTTACAAACACAAAAAGTACAATCAGGGGTGATGAGACAAACATACATAATCTCCATCAGAATTTATGGAATTCGGATTAAAAATCTGCAGAGCCCTAATGCAGATCAGATGAACCCCAGGACTTTGAGACATAGTTTAAAAACCTAAAACAATTAAAAATTATTTATTAGTATTCTTTTGCATGGCTGTTCTATCTATTATTTAAAACAATCCCCTGTATGTGGGGCATTTGGTTAGTTCTATTTTTCTCCAATGAAAATAATACTATAATCAATATCCTTGTACAGGGGCACCTGGGTGGCTCAGTTGGTTAAGCATCTGCCTTCGGCTCAGGTCATGCATGATCCCAGGTTCCTGGGATGGAGCCCCACAGTGAGCTCCCTGCTCAGCAGGAGGTCTGCTTCTCCCTCTCCCTCTGCCTCTCACCCCTGCTCCTGCCTGCTCACTCTCTCTCTCTCTCAAATAAATAAAATCTTAAAAAAAATAATAATAACACCCTTGTACTGATATTTTGGCACAATTCTTTGATTGTTTCCTTAGAATAAATTCCTAGAAATGCTGGGTCAAACTAAAGACATTTTTTAACATTTTGGTAGATCCTGCCAAAATGCCCTCCACATATTTAAATACTGGGTTGAGATTTCTAGCTCAATGGAAGGAAGGAAAGGCAGAGATTAGCTTTGGAATCCTGGATTTTAGACCTAGGTTCACCATCTGTTAGCTATGTGACCTTGGGCAGATTACTTAACCCTTCTGTTTCTCTGTTTCCTTACCTATAAATTAGATATAATCAGTACTTACCTTATAAAGTTGCTGTTAAGAATTAAATGAATTAATGTTTGTAAAGCTCTTAAAACAGAGCCTGGCTTATAGAAACCTTACATAAATGTTCACTAATTCCTGGTTCTTCGACTTTGGAACTTCAAAAACCAATTTTTTAAAAAAAGAGAGAATTTAAGGAAATCACTATGAGTTTGCCTTTTTTCCAAAATAAAAACACTTTTAAAAAACCCAGTATGTAAGCAACATTCCATAAAAAATATTTTAATAACAAAAATTAAGAATACAATGTCAAAATAAATGACTTTTACCATTATATTTAGCTTTAAGAGAGATTTTTTACATTATCGTTATTTTTCTCATTTCTCTACGGAGCAGTGAACATTCTATCTGTTCACTGTGTTTGAGAACCAATGGACAGTCATATTTTCTAAAACTCTTACACTTCTATTTTTCACTTATTAACAGTTAAAAGTTTTTAAATTTTAGAAAAAATCAGAGAATTTGGACAGTAGCTTTTGTGAGTTACGTGAACAAAAGATAATAGGATCATCAGGTCACCTTACTGGCTTTGCAGGATGCAAATAACAGAGGAAAAAGAAACATTCTCTCATATGGCTCTCAAAGAAAATAAAAGTGAAGCTTTTGGCCAAGAAACTTGACATCCTACTTTTATTCTGATAGAAGAGTCTCTATAAAGCTGTTGAAGTGGAAATGAAATTCCTGAGTCCCTAAGGGCCAAATCATTTGTGGACAGCCAGGATTTGGATTAACTCCCAGCAAGACCTGAACAGGAACACAGAACCACTTAAGGAAACCATGTTAACTACACTAATAACAGAGAAACTGATTGACCTGCAATGGTCTCCGTCTTAAAAACAATTTGAGATGAATAATGAATGCTATTGCATTATTTGTTGACTGGTTTCCCAAGTCATTCGTTAGTTGTCAGGCATATGTTTAACAAATATCTAATTATAATAACTAGCATTTGGTGAGAATTCACTAAGTGCCTTGCACTGTGCATTGCATTACCTCCTTTCATCGTGACAGCCATTCCTTAAGGGAGTATTGCTCTAAATTCCTTTTTAAAGGTGGCATACAGACCTAGAAGCTAAATAAAAGGTTGCTCTAAGATTCCACACAGGTGGAACTAGAACACAAACCCAGTCGAGCTGATTTCAGAGGTCTTGCTCTTTTTTTTTTTTTTAAATATTCCATTTGTTGTTTGAGAGACAGAGAGAGCACAAGCAGAGGGAGGGGCAGAGAGAGAGGGACAAGAAGACTCCTCACTGAGCATGGAGCCCAAAGATGAGGATGACCTGGAGCCCAAAATGGGGCCCGATCCCAAAAAACCCTGAGATCATTACCTGAGCCAAAGTCAGATGCTTAACTGACTGAGCCACCAAGGCACCCCCAGAGGTTTTACTCTTAACCAGGGCAGCACACTACTATTCCAGACCTATTTTATCATTCTTAAATGTTAAGGAGAAAATATAATGTCCCCACCCAACAAGAAAAGAAAACATGTACTAGTCATCATTAGCAAGTATCCTGGAAGAGACCTAAACTTAAAGGAATCTTCCATCCCAGGCTAGGCTCCCTACTTACTTTATTGCCCTTAGTAGATTCCAACTTTGGCTTTCTCATCTTTTTTTTCTTTGAAATGAGTGATGTCTAAAGTTCTGTCAACCAAGGAATTTTTAGGGGTAAAAGATTCAATTGAGTTCTTTTTTCCCTAAATTGAAAGTTGGCCTTGAGTTAACAATTTAGGTGGGGTATAAGGTGGGAAAGGAAGACCACACTAAGAATATTAAGTATTACTTGATAAGATTATTTAGTGTTTATTTATTTATTTTTAAAGACTTATTCATATATTGGAGAGAGAGAGAACACACGAGCAGAGGGAGGAGCAGAGGGAGAGAGAGAATCCCAAGCAGACTCCTGGCTGAGTGCAGAGCCTGATGCAGGGCTCAATCCCAGAATCCTGAGATCATGACCTGAGCCAAAATCAAGAGCTGGACGTTTAACTGACTGAGCCACCCAGGTGTCCCATATTATTTAGTATTTGGTATTATTTAGAAGATCATTTCTTTTATTAGTTATACCTCTCGTAAGGCCATAACAATGACAGGCACATATGAAGAAGAAATTTGTCTATGAATTATGGTACTGACTATCAAGGACTGTGAAGGCGCTGAGATTATATCTTACTTGCAAATTAACAGTAAGCCTGCCGCAGTTTTATGCATGCTGGTAAAAGGCATGAGACTCCTGAGTCAGACACAACGGATTTTATTACTCACATCAATGCCAGTAGCCAGAGTATCAGCACTTTCTTGCACTGGTTTCCAGAGTCTCAACCCCCACAAGGTGACATGAAAGGAGCCAGATAACATCTGCACATGCACTGGTTTGCATTTCAGGAGAGGAGTGCTGAATCTTTTATAATAGGCAGTAAATAAACCTGTTCCTTTGCTCCAGAAGGAGATAGGACCTTTATTTTCCAAAACCATTCACTACGCAAACATCCTTGAAAGGATAGTCTAGAATGAACACAGTCAGTGCCTCTGCTCACAAGACAGACAGAAATGTGAGAGACCCATGGAAATTGTCTCCCAACACTGACCATTCTGCTTATTAGAAGAATACACGTTTGAAGACTGATCTTGCTTAGATCCATAGATGTTTATAAATGTTATAGTGGCAACAAATTATTCACCAGGATCTTGGACTACTCCTTTTTTAAAAAGTCAGTTGTGTCACCACGCTTGTCATATTTTCTACAGATCCTAATGAGTCAGCACAGAGTTTAACAATAAATTTTCACACAATGTAAAATGCAGTGTGGAAACTGACCCAGAGCATCCCAAAGTTAACATGTTCTAAATATACAATGTAAGCATTTACACTAAGGCTGCTGAATACAATATTCTAGAGCCAAATGATCTCAATAAACAGCTATGAGGCTTTCTACAAAGGTCTGAATCTTAAAGTCTAGATTAAATGATACTGAATCCCCATTTCCTCATTATCTCTTGTAAGAGATAAACTGAAAGGAGAAGGAGATTTCTGTCTTAGGACGTTTTGGTATAAGAATCCAAAATTTTGAGCTACTATTCTTTCCCTTTAATCTATCAATACTGTCCTCACTCATAAAATTACACTAGTTTCTTCTTCCCAATGGCTCATCAGATTCTGAGTCTCACAGAAACTCCTTTTCATAATTAAAAGCTAATATAATGAGATTCAGAGATCTGTGTTCAAAAAATGTCTTTTAAGTATTTCTTTTTTCTGCTGTGATGCTAGGTAGCAGGGCCCAAGTTACAAAAATTAAAGTTAAAATCAAACCATTCTGTTCCCCATATCCATGAGTTTATAGTTGAACTCCATAAAAACATTTTCATTGCCTTTCCCCTAGTCCGTTGAATGTTACTCTATGTCTTACAGTTCCCCACTTACTCCCACAAGCCAATTCCATGTACCATTCATAAAATGAAACAGTAGCAAAGATTTGCGGCTTCAAAATGAGGACATAGTGCCTTTTCCCCAAATTTATTTAACCCAGGTATAAACACCCAAACACTGACAAAAAGATGTGGAAAATGTGGTGTGATTGAGAACTGCATCTCATATATTGTTTTCTAAAATAATATTTGTGTGGCAGAGTACTATATATCTGTGTTTCTGTGGCTTTGGAAACACAGCGCTAGGAAACGTGAAATACAATTTTGTCTCCTAATTTCAAAAGGCTTGCTCTGGCAAACGGCTAGAAATAAACTCAAAATGTGATTGAAAGCCAATTTTCGCTGTTTTAAAAAATGTAAAATTCAATCAAATCAGAGGTTGGTTTCAAAAGAAATGTCATTTTCCTTCTTTGAATGGCATAACACTCCCTCTCTCTCTCTCTCTCTCACACACACACACACCAACTACATACCCCCTAGAGAATACTTAACAAAAGCTAAGCTCTAAAATTAAAGAATCTGCAGAAAATGTAGTGATGCACCTGAAAATTGTTTTCATTCTCTCCTTTGTGTGAAATTCAATTACATAGAAAGCAAATAAATGGAGCAAACAATGAAAATGGCACATGGGATTTTTTTTTCAATTACTATAAACTGCACTCTCTAAAAGAGAAAGACCACTTATGCAGCAATTCCACCTAATGACAGGCATTGTTCTCCTGTTAGGCTATTTCTGATTTTTGGAGCCTCCTAACACTAAATCCAGTGTTAACTCCTTTATAACAAGACTCTCCCCATAAATGCAAACTTAATAATATTGCTCTTATCTCAATCCTTCTGTGAAAAAAAAAAACCCGCAAAAAAAAAAAAACAAGCAAACTTTAAAGCTTTGACAATACTAAGAAAGACACAAAATGGTATTGACATCTTTCTAGAAATACTTCATTGAGCCTACTGTGACCATTCTAGGGCAGCAAGAATGAAAAGTATGGAATTTCATTGCTTTAACTCAGTTCTAATGTATTGCTTCAGAATTTTTTAAAAAAAAAGCTACTCTAATATATAAATGCAGCCCTTATAAAAATACCAAAATATACATTTGCCAGATTAATCTTCTAGAAAATTAAAGTACTAAAATTCTTCTTTGGATTCCCTTAAATAGCAATCTCTTCTTATATTTAGTAGATGACTCAAGACCACTTAAAACTTTGCTCCAAAGACAAAAAAACCTAGTTTAACCACATTTCTTGATCATGTCTAGGAGAATATTACCAAGAGAGATTGTCTTAATTTAAAAATATTTTTATTATTATTAGAATTAATAAATATATATTTAATTCTCTCTATATAACTACATGTGTGACAGAATATATATTTTTATTAATATTAATATATATTTAATTCTCTCTCTAAATCATCATGTGAAAGGATTTTAATCTCAAATTGAACTGGAGGATACAAAATGAGGAATCTCATGCACATGCCCTCAGAAGAACAGAACTTCAGAACTGAGACACTGATTTCCCATAAACGCGTGATTTACAGAAGACGAGGCTTATCTCCTCACCAATGAACATCCAACAGAAATCTCTCCCAACCTCCAGCCAATGAACTTACTGCTTGAACTCTGGCTGGACGTCCCCCTCTTTGCATTCCTTGCTCTTAAGTCTGTCCTAAACCCTCAACAGACTTGCCTGTAGCTTGCTACAGCGTGCATTTCCCAAATTGCAAGTCCTCTACTATTCCCCAATAAGCTCAATTTCTGGTAATTTAAGCTTTTCTCAGTTTACCTCTTTATTTAGGTTGATGTATATGTCATATATATGTCACTTTCCAAACCTGCATCATCTGGGCTTGAACTGATAAGGCACATAAGATATAAATGACTTACTACAGATGTCCTGTTCCTCCCACATAGATTTAATTGCTTTAATGGGGAGCAATCCCTTGAGCCAGAAGAAATTTAAATATCAGCGACAAGCTGGTGTGACATTTCAAGCTCTTCTGCCACATTCGAAACAAACTCCACCACCCACCTTCTCTCATGCCTCAAAACAGTAAGACCTATTGGTGAAAGCTTTGGAGTCCTACCTATATACACCTGAGGTGATGGGACAACCAGGTGACAGACCTCACCACTTCCCAGTCTTCTTTCTGGAGACAGTGTAGTATGGTGGAAAGAGCATTGGGCTTTAGAGTCAGGCAAACCTGGAATCCAATCCATTTGCTAATATTGGGTCTTGGGTTGGTTGCTTTATATCTCTCTGAGTTTCAGGTGTCCTCATCTGTAAAATGGGGAAGATTAAACCAGTCTTCAGGGTGGTGTATGCAGAGCTGCAGACAGAGTACATACATGACAGTGACAGGTAGGCATAAGGGAATCCTCCTGGTGGGGGAAGTAGGACAGTTTCCAATGTTTGAAGGAGTTAAAGTATCTGCGAGATCTCTGAAAACTTTGTCTTAGACCAGACCTGAACATCACTATCAAGGATGGGAATTGTGTTGTTCATGCATTCACTTATTCATTGCATACATGGTCGTGGAGCTGCTTATCTAGGCTAGCAAGGAAGACAGACTCATGCATAACTAACTGTAAGACACGGGTACTATCACATAGGTAAGCTGAAGAAAGGGTTGGAAATGACAATCAGCAAGGTCCCCAAAATAAGAGGGGACCTTTCAGGTCAAGTCACATATTGTCAGAGAGGATTTAGTAGAAGGACACTGCAGGGGAGTTTCAGGGCCATCTATTAGTGGTTCATCCCTGTCTCTCTAGGAATACGTAGTGGGGAGCAGTTGCACACCCTCTGGAGACCTGCCGGGTGGTCTCTCCATCGGCACCGTGGCAGGGACTCAGAAGGGGAGAGGTTTAGGAAGTGGATGCATTCAGGCCACAAGGGGTTCCAGGCTTCCTTCTAAACCAGCTAGACCTTCACAAAGTGAATGGCCTTCAACACCACCAGCTCAAGAGAGTGGTTTAGTTAGAAAGGAGAACCTGTGAGGGAGTAGAAAAGTTTTTCTGCTAATATATCTTTCCAGATGGGATGAGGGAATCAGATTCATTGTATATTTGACAGGATGAATAACCAGTCTAAAAGTTTCAAATATAAATTAGAGTAGACTGATGAATAATAAAGTGATGGGGGGCCACAGAGGTACCTCTATCCTGGGTATTTCCCATGTATCAGGCAAAAATTTGAGACAGCCAGTTAGTATCCCCACTTACAAATGAGCAAACTGAAAAACTGAGAGATTAAGTAACTAGCTGAAGGCTTACACAGACATCAAGTGGGGGAGCTGGGTTTCAGACCCAAAACTGCTTACAACTCCAGAATCTGCATTCTACCCCACTGCCTACATGCTTATTCAATCTCTAAATGGCTCTGTGGACATTCCCAAAACAATAACTTATTAAACTGCTATTTATTCATCTCTATTATCATAAAAACTCTTAACTAATATTTACTATAACAATGATAAATTTCTCTATCTTAAGAGTTTTAGGTCCTGGGGCGCCTGAGTGGTTGCATCTGCCTTCAGCTCGGATCATGATCCCAGGGTCCTGGGATGGAGCCCTGAGCCCAAGCCCCCCACCCCACCCCGCTTCTCCTCTCCCTCTGCCTGCCACTCCTGCCTGCATCCACTCCCCCATCCCCACCAAATAAATAAACTAAATCTTTAAAATAAAAAAAAAAGTTTTAGGTCCCAAGGAGATCTTTGGGGTAAATTTAACCAACCCCCTCAATTCTACAAATAAGGAACTGAGCTATCCCAAGTCAACTGAGCTACAACTAAAACACCAATGGTTCTCTTAAAAATGTTAGAAAAAATGAACCTCTTTGTATATACCTATTGATGATGATGAAAATCAGAGTTTGAAATAAAATTGTAATATACTAACAAGATGGTATCAACCAACCCTGGGACTTGACACAAAAAGTTGGAATGTTTTCAAACCTCACTAACTTTGTTGCTGAATAACTTCACAAAAAGCAAGTGGCTTCCTAAACACTGGCTATTTGGCTCTCCCTTAATCATTCCTAAAATAGGGGCACCTGGGTGGCTCAGTCATTTAAGCATCTGCCTTCAGGTCAGGTCATGATCGAGGGTCCTGGGATCGGGCCCCACATTGAGCCCCACATCGAGCCCCACATCAAGCCCTACATCAAGCCCCATATCGGGCTCCCTGCTCAGCAGGCAGCCTGCTTCTCCTTCTCCTGCTCCCCCCACTTGTGCTCTCTTGCTCTCTCTCTCTCAGTCAAACACATAGATAAAATCTTAAAAAAAAAAAAAAAAGAAGCATTCCTAAAATATCTAAGGTATGTCCTGGTTTAAATGTATCCTTAGTGGGTTAATTTTTAATTAAAAACCTGGTGATGCAAAACTGAATTTAATTTTTTTCTCAAGCAGAAGTAAAACCTTTCTGAAAGTAACTGAAAACAAAAACATTGCCCGGAAAACAAAAACTAGGCAAAATCAATTACAGAATAAGGCTAATGTCAATTATTATGGAGTAAGGCCATTGGCTAAAAGTAACAAGAGACAGAAAATTTGGCTGTGGCTTTGTTTGTTGATTTATTTTTATCCTCCCATCTTCAATAGGATTATCTTTTCCATAGCTGGCTATTGATCATTTGGAAAATTAATTTTTTATAAAAAGACCACTTATTTCCACTGTAAAATGACAAAATGAAAATGAAATCTTCCTCAGAAGAAAAAGTCTTCAACCTCATTAATAATAAAAGAAATACAGATTAAAATGAAATACCAGGTTTATACTATGAAACTATAATCAAAGATTTTCCACCCAATTCTCAATGTTGGTAAGGGTATGAGACAACAAGTTTACATGATGTTTTGACAATATTAAGAAACTAAGGCAGTCTTCTTGGAGATCACTTGACAATATTCCTTTAAATGTCCATTTTTTTAAAGGCGCATTTATTTGACACAGCAACTCCACTTCTAGGAATGTAACCTCACATTGCCTCATATGCAAAGACTTGCCTATAATGACATTGATTACTGGGATAGCAAGGAAGGAAGGAAGAGGGAAAGGGAAGAAATTAAAGAAATCAAAATGTCCACCTATAAGAACTGGTTAAATAAATAAATACGGTACACTGCATTAATAAAAAGCAGTATTATTTTTCCATTAAAGTGATGTTGTGGGGTGCCTGGGTGGCTCAGTCATTAAGTGTCTGCCTTCGGCTCAGGGCATGATCCCAGCATCCTGGGATCAAGCCCCACATCAGGATCCCTGCTCCACTGGGGGCCTGCTTCTTCCTCTCCCACTCCCCCTGCTTGTGTTCCCTCTCTCGCTGGCTGTGTCTCTCTCTCTGTCAAATAAATAAATAAAATCTTAAAAAAAAAAAGTGATGTTGTGGATAAATATTACTGAGATGGAAATCATTCACCTATGTTACTAGATATAAAAAAAAATACAAAACTCTTTGTACTTGTATATTTCCATTTATATGAAGTTCCAGAACAGGCAAAACCAATCTGTAGTAACAACAGACATCAGAACAGAGGTTGGCTGAGAGGGCAGAGAACAGGTGAAGAGAGTAGTCACTAATTTGAAAAGAGGTAAGGGAACTTACTAGAGTGATGGAAATGTTCTAATCTTGGAATAGGGCTTGAGGGACAGAGTGGATATACATTTGCCAATTCATCTAAATGTACTTTTAATATTCCATTCTACATAAATTATACATCAATTTAAATAAGGAACAAGGGGCGCCTGGGTGGCACAGCGGTTAAGCGTCTGCCTTCGGCTCAGGGCGTGATCCCGGCGTTGTGGGATCGAGCCGATCCCGGCGTTGTGGGATCGAGAGCCTGCTTCTTCCTCTCCCACTCCCCCTGCTTGAGTTCCCTCTCTCACTGGCTGTCTCTATCTCTGTCGAATAAATAAATAAAATCTTTTTTAAAAATAAATAAATAAGGAACAAAACTCCTATATATATAATTCATCATTAATAAAAAATAATGTTTGAATATATACCTGCAGAAAAGGATTTGGAGATGATTTTTTTTACTTTTTTTTTTTTTTTAAGATTTTATTTATTTATTCGACAGAGATAGAGACAGCCCGAGAGAGGGAACACAAGCAGGGGGACTGGGAGAGGAAGAAGCAGGCTCATAGTGGAGGAGCCTGATGTGGGGTTCGGATCCCATAACACCGGGATCACGCCCTGAGCCGAAGGCAGACGCTTAACCGCTGTGCCACCCAGGCGCCCCACTTTCTTTTTTTTAAACTTGTCAATGAGCATTATAATAATTAAAATAAATACAAATATACAAGCATGTCCAAATGTGTTTCAATGAACTTCTCCTGCCCTTAATCTGGAGACTGCCTCCCCCTTTCAAAAAGTAGGGTGTGAATTATCCAAAGCAGCATGGAGACATGCCAGGGTTTAGAGTTCTCTACATTTCCATGGAGGGATACCACTGGAGCCCCACCCTTTGTGGAGGTCCTTCAGAGTGTGCTCACTGATCATTTGCCTCATTTCTCAGACAACTTCAAATGCTGAGGTTACACCAAGATCTTAGTCATTTATAGAAGTCAAATTTCTCTTAGGTCCAGAGGAGAAAGCTTCAAATTACTGAAGGCAATCCAAATGCCGTGTATCCTAAGAAGTAGCTGTTCTTTGCATGTGTCCTGCCAAGCTTCTAAGAGTGGTTTTGCCATTAGTTCCAACCCCATAAGCAGCCCAGCCTGAGCCCCACCCCTTCCAGTAGGCCTATTACAGATAAGTCAGTCAGGAAAGCCTTCTACGCCAGGTGTGCTCATGGCCAAGGCTGGGTGTCTGCCACCTCTTGCTGGTAGCAGTTCATGTTCACATGCAGCCCACAAATCTCCACTTGGGCTGCTGGGTCGTTAACCATGCAGGCACAATTACCTACTAACAATAACAGTGCAAACAACCATAGGGCAGTTAGTTGATGGGTGGAAAAGAGAGGATATAGTCACAAAAAGATAAAACACAGTTATATTCCTCTTCCTTAAAACCCCTGCAGGATGGATACAAACTGAGAACTGAAGTAGGTGGGAACAAATGAGAACAGAAATCCAACTTTTCCTTGGGATATAGCCAAAAAAGTTAATAAACAAACAGTGCTAAGAATAGTTCAACAACCCAACAACCTGGCTTGGGTCTAGACCAGGGACGAAGCCAAATACCCAGAGCATCCACATCTCTAGCCCACTGAACAACTTGCCCAAAATGCCCCACAGGACCAATCAGACTTACGTGGTCTCAAACTGAACATCCTTTCATTGCTCCCACCCTGCTGCTCCTTTTGCAAAGCCCCCATCTCGGTGAATCACACTCCAATCCACCCCTTTACCGGAGCAAGAACTTAGGTGACGTTTAAGCTCCCTCCTTCATTTTCCACATACCATCAGTTATCAGGTCCTGTAGACTCTACCTTCTAAGTATTTTTCTAATTGGTCTTTCCCACCAGTTCATGCCAACTGTCACAACACCTTTTCTCCACTTTACTGCCTGAATAACCTTCCTAAAGTGCAAATCTGATCATGTCATTGATTTATTCTAGTACTTTCATGACTCTCCGTTGCCTACCCAGAGGTTTCTTGAGACAATCTGAGGTGCCTTCACTATTAGGTATTTAAATATGTGAAATCATGGGATTTAATACAGTAAAGTAGGAGACAGTACGGACCTGGAAATGACCTGTCCCACTTAAAGGCATTCAAACCTGAAACTATTTTAAACAGTTGTTCCAGCCTAGTAAAACTCTTTTTGAGGTCACTTTGATACTCCTGGTCCACACAGTAGAGTCTGAACTCCCTAGCCTGAATCTAAGTCTGTGATACAGCTGATGCCTCTTCTTTGGCCTCATCTTCAACTATTCACAGCAAGTAGCTTTCGTTTTCCTGAGGATTCTTTTTCACACAGCAGTGCCTTTGAATTTTACCTTCCCTTAGCCTGGGCCCCTCTTTTTCTCCACCTTGCCTGATACTCTCATTTCAATACCTCTACTGCCAGCCTTCCCGGAGCCCTGGGGAGAGCTGTATCCTGGACATACATCTCTTACAGTTCTTTCACAACTTGCAAATATTTATTTATCTTCCCTACTAGTTAGTACTTAGGGGACTTGTCTTATAATTGTACAAATCATACGTTACAAAAGAAACAGCAAAGGCAAGAGACAACTTCCCTCGCCAACATCTTAAATAAGATTGAGAAAAATGTTGTTTGCATCACAGACTACATTTTTTGAAAAATTTTTGGGTGTCCTTGGAGAGCTATGGAGATTTTAGGGGGCCTCCAAATATGCTATGCTATGCCCTTATGCAGTCTCTGCTCACTAAACCTTTATTGAATATGACATTGCAACAATCTTATGCCAGAAAAGCTGCTTTAGGTCTTGATCAATTTCACAAAACGTTAATGGGGGTAATATTAATCATTACCATGAATTTTCAGTGTTCAAAAGAAAGAAAGGAAGAAAGACACTGTTACATGCTCCAGTGCCTTTTAAAAAGTCACTCTAAGAAATAAAAGGGAACTCAACTCCACTCCCACAACTGGGTCACAAGATCCATTAGCTGAAGTAGTTGAGTGCTCAGTTACATGAAATAGTTCTATTTCTCAGAACTTGTCCAAGGGGATCTCCCCTGCCTGCAGAGATAGAAGCAAGGAAAAAAAGAATCTTTCCCATACCTTTAAGTTTGACCTGCCCCATTTTTCCCTCCCTTCCTGTCCCTTGATTTAAGCCAGTAGGGAGGTATGGAAATAAAATGGGAGGCTCAAAAGGGAAGAGATTGTGAAGGATGAAGGGGAGGGTAGTAGTTGGGGCTTACAAGGTATCTATGTCCATTGTGACCAAGGTTAAATGAAGTCAACCACAAAGCTCCAATAATCTCATCACTTCCTACTTTGCACACTAATAGGCTGACCTCTAGGTTTGACTTAAAACTGAGTGGTCTGGCGTGAGCTCATTCATTATATACCAGTTCCTCCCAGAATATTACATATATTTTTATCTTAATTGTTGTCATATCTTAATTGTTGTCATTATTGTTGGAATTATAAGTGCTTTTATTCTTATTAACCAATGTGAAAGCAATTTACTTAGTATTGGGCTGAAAAAAAAACCTCAACAAATAGACTCCATTCTAATACAAAAATGAACATGCTAATGATAGAAAATTGAAAAAATACAGCTAAGTGTAAAGAAAAAATCCCCACCTATACTCAAAGATCTTTATATAATTGGGACTTTATTATATTTACTTTTAACACTTAAAAAACTAACTTTGTAACAAGCTCTTGCCTTGTTCTTAGAAAATAGTTAAGCATTGTTTTTTATAGCTACACAGTACCCTTGGAAGTGGATACATTGTAATTTATATAATCATTTCTTTATTACTAAGCATTTAGTTTCTATAAAACATATTTTGGATTAATAATATGGATTTAAACCTTTTAATAGCTCTCAATACTAGCAATGACTAAATGAAAACTCTCCAAACAAGGTGTAGGCAGCAGTAGGGAACAGTTTAGGAAGCATTTTAGTCATTGGTTTCCTTTAGCCAAGAAAAACAGGTACAGTATCACTGAATTATAAACAAAAGCAGGAACTACTCTGAAATTTCCTCAAGAATAATGTATTTCATAAAACTCTGTTGACCTGAAGGTGGAACCAGTTCTAGGAAGGCTTTGTAGGAAAGAGAAGAGTGTTGAAAAAGGAGCACAAATACATGAGAGATGGTATAAAAACATGAAGTTGGGAAAAAGAAACCACAAGTTCTTAACATGACAGTGGACTTTTCCACCTACCAGGGCCTTTGATGGGGACTAGATACTGATAAGCTTGCCCCAAGTCCTTAAATCCCGAAAAGACTCTTTTTTTTTTTTTAAGATTTATTTATTTATTTATTTATTTATTTATTTATTTATTTATTTAAGAGAGAGAGAGAGGGTGGGTGTGCGAAGGGAGCCCACTGAGCTCAGAGTCTGATGTGGGCTCAACCTCACACCCCAGAGATCATGACCTGAGCAGAAACCAAGAGTCAGACATTTAACAGACTGAGACACCCGGGTGCCCCTTAGAGGAACACTTTCCTAAACAAAAACTTTAACAACCATTTGTCAACAGTGATCCCCTACCTACGCTAAGTGTCTTTTCACCAAATCATTCATCTTTTCCCATGCCCTTGAGATTTTACCAGAAACAGAGTAGGTAGCCAGAAGTTTTCACAGGTTCGACATGGCTAGAATCACCACTGTGCAATGCTTTTAAAGTGACAGAGAATCTAAAGTCTTCCTAAAACCCAATTTCCTTGGACTTTTGTGTCAATCTGGGGGAAATAAAGTGCTATGTACCATTATACTTTCATTTGATTTTCACTTAAATCAATTTTTTCTTAGAAAGCTATCTTAAAATTTTGAAATCACTCTACATGCTTTGCCCAAAGTGTTTCCAAATATTTCTTTTAACAGTTTGTCTTCATAAAACTCTGAGAGATGGGTAGGACAGGTATTATTAACTGTATTTTGGAGATAAGAAAAGAAAGTAAAGATGCTACCACCAGAACCCAGATGTTTTGTCTTTTGGCCCAGGGTGCCTTCTCCTACAGACTATCCTATCACAATGACTTTGGCAGATGGCGTTGTTGGAGACTCTATGGAGACATGACTTGTGCTTCTGTGATCAGATACCTCAAAAGAAATTTTGTACTTGTTTAAAACCTGACATATAAACCCTGAGTATTCTCCTGAAGCATATATAGATGTATTCTGTCTTAAAGAATCTCCAAGTTTCTTCAAATGTGGATTTAAAAATTTTCTTATCTAATTAACCTCCATAGAAGTAGGAACCAAAGATAATTTCAGCGTTTATTTTCCCAAACAGTTAAAAGGGATAGAGATGAATCTTTACATACAGTAACATATTTGAAAAACTATGTTGACATTTAAAATGGCAAATAAAACTAGGAAATGCAAGTGTGTCTCTTCAAAGCAGAAAAATCTACACTATGTGTGGTTTAAATTAAATAAGTGAATATTTATCTTAACATTAATAAGCTTTGTTTAAAAAGGTAGAACAGTTCGGGGCACCTGGGTGGCTCAGTCGTTGAGCGTCTGCCTTCGGCCCAGGGCATGATCCCAGAGTCCTGGGATCGAGCCCCACATCAGGCTCCTCCACTGGGAGCCTGCTTCTTCCTCTCCCACTCCCCCTGCTGTGTTCTCTCTCTCGCTGGCTGTCTCTCTCTGTCAAATAAATAAATAAATAAAATAAAAAATCTTTAAAAAAAAAAAAAGGTAGAACAGTTCTTTCTTTCTCTCCTTCTTTCTCTTTCTTGTTTCTTTCCCTCTCTCTCTCTCTCTCTCTCTGACTAGATATATAAACGCTCAGCCTGGAAAATTCATCAACAGAAAATGCATCTGTATGTATGTGTATGGCTGTTTGCCTTTTTAAATAATGTGACTTTTCTGTAAAACCGGAATGTAAAAGACTCTTGGAGAACATACAACTGAAACAGAATACATCTTCTATGTATCATACTTTAATGTATTATTTTCTTTTTCAAAATGAAAGGAAAAGTAACGTTGAAAGCTACTTTCATTAGGGATGAGGGGGTCTGCGTGTGCATGTATGTATACACATGTGTATCTTTGTTGTTGAAAAGCAGTTTCTAAGAGCCCTCAACTAGCCTGAATGTGGTTACAATTTAGCACTTGACCACATTGAGTTTAACTCTTTAGATTGGACTTGTATTGTTTCATGTTTCCTGAAAAGACTGCCATATCTTGAGGTTAAGAACTTTGTCTTCTATTTCTTTTGTATCCCCCACAGTGCCTGCCACACTGTTTATATTGAGTTTAAAAATGGGGCATCTGACTGGCTGAGCTGTGGACCATGCCACCAAATCATGGCATTGTGAGTTCAAGCCGCATGTTGGGTGTAGAGATTGCTTAAAATTAAAACAGGAAAGGGAGAGGGAAAGGGAAAGGGAAAGGGAAAGGGAAAGGGAAAGGGAAAGGGAAAGGGAAAGGGAAAGGGAAAGGAAAGGAAAGGAAAGGAAAGGAAAGGAAAGGAAAGGAAAGGAAAGGAAAGGAAAGGAAAAGGAAAGGAAAAGGAAAGGAAAGGAAAGGAAAGGAAAGGAAAGGAAAGGAAAGGAAAGGAAAGGAAAGGGAAGGGGAGAGAGGAACTAACTCACCCTATGTTCCATGAGAACCAATTCTACTAACCATCTAATCTTTGAAATAAATTGTTCTCATTCTCTAAATGTGAAACTAAATGTTAATATTATTATTTTGTGGGACATCTTGACCCTATAATAATCTACATTTGTATGATATGGTTGAAAATATTATTAGTATTATTATGAAAAACAATGTTTTTGTGCCTGGTCTCTGGATATTTTAAGGCCTCACACATAATTTTATATATGTGGTGAACAGGAGTAAGTAATAGAAAGCAGAGAAGTCCACCATCTCTAAATCTCTAGCAGATTTTTTAAAGATTTATTTATTTATTTGAGAGAGAGTGAGAGCATGTTGTTGGGGTGGGAGGGGCAAGAGAATCTCAAGCAGACTCCCTGCTGGGCAAAAAGCCTGTCGCAGGGTTCCATCTCACAACCCTGGAAACATGACCTGAGCCAAAATCGAGAGTCAGATGCTCAACCAACTGAGCCACCTAGGCTTCCCTCTAGTAGATTGTTTATAAGGGTGTGGAGAGACCCCTTAGAAGGGAGAGTTGGAGACATCACAGAGCTATCTGGGAGCTCAGACACATTAACTCCTACCAGAATACAGCAGTGTGACTAAAACTTCTTGTCTCAGCCAAGTCTAAAATTAATTCCTTTTCAAGCAACAGGTATTTACTAAAACCGCCTTTGTTGTATTCTTTCTTTTCCTCTTTTCTAGTTCCGGACGGTTTCTGCCCCTACATCTGGATTCTGATTTATAAGCTATGACCAGCTTGTGACTAAAATACCTTATTCTTGACCCTGTACCTGGATTGTTGACAGTGTTACCTGATTCCAACTTTGCCTCTAACTTTCTAACAACAGATCCAGACTTCTCTTGTCCTTGTCTGGGTGAGTCCATTTCATGTAGCAGTTCTTAATCTTTTTGAAGGGTTCCTTGAAAATGTATGAAAGCTATGAACTCAACCACTCCAAAAAATAAAAATAAAAAAAGTACACATATACACAAACACACAAAGATTTGCATACAATTTCAAGAGGTTGGTGATCATGTAGAGGCCACTTTCAAAGGGCTTCTGCTGATAGTAACCTATAGTGTAAAACAAAAACAAAAATAACCCACAAAACAATGCAATCTAGGATAAATCTTTATAGCCACCGATGAATAACTTCCTTTCAACTTTTAGATAGAAGGGAGAAAGATAAACTCAGCTATCCAGAACCAAACTAATAAACTTATATGGTTCTTTCTAATCCTGATTAAGTTTTTTTGTTTTTGTTTTAAGATTTTATTTATTTATTTGACACAGAGAGAGAGAGCCAGCGAGAGAAGGAACACAGGCAGGGGGAGTGGGAGAGGAAGAAGCAGGCTCCCAGCAGAGAACCCCGATGTGGGGCTCAATCCCAGGACCCTGGGATCACGCCCTGAGCCAAAGGCAGAGGCTTAACAACTGAGCCACCCAGGCAACCCTGACTAACTAAGTTTCTAAACAGCCACAAAAGTTCAAAGACCTCCTCTGTTTCAGTCATTACAAACAGATGTAATTAATTCTTGGTGGAGTTTGAGAAAAGCTAGTCCTTGTCTTTATCACTTCCAAGATTTTTCTTCTAAAAAATCACCAAAATAATATATGTGCATTGAAGAAATGCTAGAAAGTGAGGAAAAGCATACATAAGAGTTTGAAATCACCTGAAATCCTAGCACAAAAGATACCCAATTGTCATTCAATGGACAAATTTCCAGTGTTTTTTAATTCATATTTTTTAGATTGCCAGAACACCTTTCCTTCAAGTTCTCCTTCAAGTTCAAGTTCTCCTTTTACATAAGAACCTGTTGTACATTCAAAGACGCAGTTCAATCTTTAGGGGTGTAAGAAACTTCTAGGTTACCTAAGACTTGCCCCAGGTCTATACACTTCCACACTCTGACTACAAATTCACCTGCCAGCCTCTTCGTCTGTATATAGCATGGACTGTAGCTGATTGCTATTGTGTCTTCTGGTTATTAGCTCTGCCATCAATGTTTGTCATTGTGATGATAATTACAGTTTTGGAAATTCTACTGCTGAGTTGAACTCTTGGCTTCATTGCCACCTTCTTGTCTGTGAACTGGACAAGTTATATAATTCATCTGTGACTCTGTATTCTCATCTGTAAAATGGGCATGTTGGTGGAGAATAAATGAGTTAATATCTATAAAGTACGAGGACACAGGATGTCACCTCGGAAGCACTCATGAGATGCTATAATTATTCTTTATATATTATTGTTATCATTTCCCATGATGTTTTCTGGTTTGTTAGTTCTGCTCTGTCCCTGTTGGTCCAGCCACCTAGTCTACTGTACCCTAGCAAATTCTCCCTAGATTAAATGATTTTGCCTCGGAGTTTTTCAAGTACATTCCTTTATTCAGTTGATACTTTTTGAGAATGACTATGTGTAGGGCCTAGAATTGGCCTTGGATAGAGCAGAGTCCTCTGCCCTCAAGTGTTTTGGAATCTCTTAGGAGCAACAGATAAAAAAATAAAATTAAAAGAATATTTGTAATACCAAGTGATGAATGTGACCAATGAAGAAGTACAGGGGACAGAAACAGGGACTGCAACCAGACTCTGCAGAAGGAGAGAAATAATGCCTCCTAAAGGAAGGGTCTCTAAATGGAGTCCTGAAACAGGCGTTAGCCAAAGGGGGGGGGGAGAGCCAGAGAGAAAGGTGATGTTTGGAAAATAAGAGATTTGACTATGAGCTCTAAGATCCCTTCCAGTTCAAAAACTATAGGACTACACTGTCTACCTGATATGGAAATCAACCTGACCCTTCCTGCTATGTCCATCACTGGCCTAAGCCCCTGCCAAATGTGATTTTAGTTGGAGGCAGCAAAAGGGATAGTTTTGGAGAAAGCATAAGCTGCCATTAAGGCTCACTAAAGTAGCCATACTTTTTTCTTTGATATGTACAATTGATGTTTCTCGATATTATGTCAAATGTTATTAAAACTGTGCTTCTAAAAAGTCTCCTCTTCCAACCAAATCACAGGCTCTAAGCCCCATCTAAAGAGAAATTCTACAGTTCTTTGTGTAGCTACTTGCTATAGACTGTATCGCTTTAAAATTCATATGTTGAAATCCAAACCCCCAATGTGATGGTATTAGAAAGTGGGCCTTTAAGAAATGATTAAGTCACAAGGGCAGAGCCCGCATGAATGGGATTAGTGCCCTTATGAGAAATCAAGGGGTGCTCCCTCACCCTTTCCACCTTGTGAGGACACAAGGAACCAGGAAGCATCTATGAATGAGGAAGTGAGTTCTCAGCACATGCTGAATCTGCCAGCATCTGATCTTGGACTTTCCAATCTCCAAAACTGTGAGAAATAAATGTCGGGTTCTGAGGGCTGAGTTGATCATATTCCTCAGTTAGGGCAAATATATATAACTGTATATATATAGTCCCAAACCAAAACAAATAAAAATCAAGGACAGATTTAAAAATCAGCATAAATAGCCAGAGAGAGAGAGAGAGAGACAAAGAGAGCGAGCGAGCGAGAGACAGAAAGGGAAGGAGACAGAGGGAAACAAGAGAAATTGATTGTATTTGCATTTTCTATAGAGGAAGATGATTCATGATAGTAATTATGCCATGAGAAGAAATCAGCAACATATATCTACGGATTGTCTCATAACCTATAACTCAGTTGTAATACAAAAGTATCACTGGATCACCTGGCTTTCTGCCCTCCTAGGGCTTGTAGTCTAGTTATAAGAATGAAATTCTGTTTCACCACACAAGGATGAATGCTGATAATCAAATCAATCACTATTAAATTTTCACATAGAAGTGACCATTAAAATTTTTTCAATTCATGAAATAATATTGGTCACAACTTTTTGCATAGGTAAGTAGTTTTTATGTCCTAGTTTTCTATTTTATATTTTATAAAAACATTGCATAATTTGCAAACTCCACTTTTGGTTATTCCAATCATTCTAGAATCTAATACTTGTATCATGAGTGTGTACAACTTCTTTCTAACAGAGATTCATTTCCATGCCCCATGAAATAGAAAACATTTCTCCTCCTTTCTGTTTCCTTCCTCTCCTCCATTTTCCTAATGGCTTACAACTTCAACAACAATCAGCTCATGGCCTCTCTAGTTTCCTCCACAGTCCCAATCCATCTTCCCTGCTCCAACAACCCAGATTATTTTGAAGGAAATCTCAAACATCATATCACTTCAGCTCTGAATATTTTAGTATATAACTCTAAGAAGTAAGCAGTTCCCTTTTCAAACATCATCATGCCCCCCAAAATAACGACAGTTGCTTAATATCATAAAATAGTGTTCACATTCCCTAATTGTCATATGTCTTTTTTCTTGTTTATTTTTCATTTGTTTTAATCTATATCAAAACAAGGTCCGTACATTACAATTGAGTAACATGTCTTATACAGACGAACGCTCTTTTTTTAGCCTTACTCCTCAAATGAAAATGCAGAATTGTAATGTAACAAAAACAAGCAATTCTGAATGAAGAAGGAGTTTAAAATGCTGTACTGAAGAAGGTGGTGAAAATGTCAAGTCACTGCCTTTGCTGAGGAGATAAGCACTTGGCATATACCTTTCCCTGAATGATAAAGAAGGAAAGTGGGAGCTGGGCCTCCCAGTAAACATTTTTATTAGCCACCCAAAACTGCACATGAACATGATGCGTGTGAAACAAAGTGCTCTGCAGTAAATAGGAATTGAGGAAATAGAAAATGAGTTGTAAATCTGAAAATCATTTCTTTACTTCAATGAAAGAGAAACTTATAAACAGACAAACCAGTCTCCTTTAAAGTCTTGCTAATGCTGGTTGCTTAATCCTTTTAAGGATTTTTAATCCTAAAGGTTTAGTTTAATTTAATTTAAGGCTTTTGAATTTTCAACTATTGCTTATTCCATTCTAATCTGTGCCTTTTGTAAAAGAAAGAAAAATCACTTTAGATGACATGAAATTGTAATCAAGGCTTCCACTTCCATTGTGCACTGTAAGAGCTTCCCCTACCATCCTACCTTAAACAAAACTTTTTCATTTTAAAATGGAAAGAGGGGCGCCTGGGTGGCACAGCAGTTAAGCGTCTGCCTTCCGCTCAGGGCGTGATCCTGGCATTATGGGATCGAGCCCCACATCAGGCTCCTCCACTATGAGCCTGCTTCTTCCTCTCCCACTCCCCCTGCTTGTGTTCCCTCTCTCGCTGGCTGTCTCTATCTCTGCCGAATAAATAAATAAAATCTTTTTTAAAAAAATAAATAAAATGGAAAGAAATCCCAGTGTCAGAACATAGCACATACAAAATAATTACCATGCAATAAAAGAGGCAAGACAAGCTTACAGTGATACAGTACAGGAGTTAAGAATATGGGCTGCAAAGAGAGAAAGGCCGTCCCTGTTTCTTTGCCTGTAAAATGGGGACAATATACAGTAGCTGTCTCATAATGATGCTGTTGGGATCATTCAAACATGATCATGAAAAGCACCCAGCACTGAATAACATTCAGTAATGACTAGCTATTATTATTATTGGAAAGACAGAGGAAGGGATGATTTGTCATGGTCAGTTTTACCTTGACAGCTACAACTTACTTTATGGTAATGTTGTGAGTCAATTGCAAGAGATTACAAGAGAAGGCAGCAAGCTCCCTGCACAGCACCCCTATTGCACTGCCTCCCATAAAAAGACCCAGGGAAAAGAAGTACCCTGGAGAGGGAATATTAGTTCTCCACTCTGGTGGCTCCAAATATTTGAAAATAGTACAAGAAATGGCTCCATGTGTAGTAAGTTCCAGGTAAGACAACACTGTGCTAAGTGCACTAAACAGATTAACCTGAAATTGGACTCTGATCCCCAAGGAAATCGGGCCGGTGTAGCCCAGTCCTTACTGGCCCTGCTGAGGAAAAACAACCTTACGTCTATCTCAACTGGGATCTGGCTGGATAGGATCTAAGCTTTGAATGGTGCCTAAGCCCATTTCAGATGCATAATACCTGTTAGACAACACTAAGCAGGGAGTTTTGGCCTGGGGCATGCACCCTATACTGAGGAACTGACAGAGGAAAATGAAGATCCAGCATTGTAATTCAGCCTTTCCCTATGCTATCATTTTAGTCAGACAAAAATTTCCTTTTCTCTTAGGTGTTTCTCAAATAATTGCAAAAACTAACTCAATAAATAAATTAATTAACAAAAAAGTAGGGGGTGGTTATTTACAGGATAGCATTGTTCCGTTCAAAACATTTTGTTGCAAAATTCCTTTTAAAACCCTTTCCTTACAAATCACAGCCCTTTCCAAGCACCTGGCCCTCTGCATTATTCCTCTACTCCTTGAGGAAACAGGAGGAGAATAGATCTCCAAAGAAAATATCCTTATTAATAATATCCTATGTTTAAATGCTTTATAGTTTTAAAGCATCCTCAGATCCACTGTGGTCTTGTACAAGATGGTATAAATGATACTATACCTATTTGACAGGTAAGAAAAATTACATATAGTGATCGGTGCAGGTGAGACCTGAACTCAAGACCTTTTCAAACAAATGCAATGGTTTGGAACCTGAAGCAAGTGGCCCCATGCTCATGCTTGCCAGTTTTTTGTGCGGTTTTTCCTCCCTTCAGTGAGTCTGTTCCAGCCATCTTCCTCTTTCCTCCTCAGTTAATTCTGATTCATGCCTCATCTCATATAACTAAATGAGAAAGATTTGAGTAGACCAACATCCAACCAACTAATATTCACTGAACACAAACTAGAAGCTAGACCTGTGAAGCAGGGGGAAACTAAATGTTCTTTATCATTTAAAAAGACCATGGTGAGATTAATCATTTTATCAGTTTGAACCAATTATCTATTAAAATAATATTTGCATACTAGCCAAAATGGAGTCCCTAGCTAGATGTGTTCAGTCCCTGTTTATAAAACTGGAAATAAACTACAAGCGGCTTCTATAAGAAAGCTAAGGCTTAGAAAATGTCCCTGCACGGACTTGATAAGATTTCCAATTGTGCCATGGTGAAATCTCATTTCTTAAATCACTATTCAACATTAACATATTGTACAAACTTGCATCTGCCTGACCCTGGAGATAAGATGATGAAGTTAGATGGAGCGGTCATGAGCCTGAAGGAGGTCAGAATCTAGAACAGGAAGCCAGTTCCCTACTCTGGACTCTCCAAGGGACCCCAGGCTGGGAATAGTCAGGCTACTCCCACCCGGTCAGCAACCACATGGGCCCTTACTCATTTCTCTCTGCTTCTCCCACTGGACTCTACATTAAGTTCCAGTTCCCTCCGCCTTGAAAGTTCACCAGGCTCTTGGTGGCCTTAGCTCCTCCTCCTCCTCCTCATTTGGCCCTCAGCTCTTGACCTCCTGCACTCAGGAAGCCTCTTCTGTCTTGCAGGTCTGGTCGTCTACCTCCCGGTGAAACCCTCCACCACCTTTAACATTTCACATTTGTAGTTTTACATGTACTTGTGTGATTGTTTGATATTTGACTATATCTGCTCTCAGGTGCCTAAGATCCTGGAAGGGCAGGGGCTGATTTTAGATGCCAGTGCCTGGCACACAGTAGGCCCTCTAGGAATGAAAACCGAATAGTCACGCGTGCCTGGAACTAGATAGCCTGGGCTCTGTGGAGGGGGCAGGATGGATTTGGTTGGCTTCTTTAACACAGTGGGGGGGCGAGGGGGACACATCCTGGCTCCCATCATAAAACCTGAGTGACACTCTGAAATGGAAAGGCTGTTTGTCCCAAGTCCCAGACTTGAAACTCTCAGCAGAAATCGTATTATATTTAGTGTTGTGGCCCCAGTACCCAAGCTGTGCCTATTACTTAGCATGAAATACACGTGCAAAACACTTCGTAAATATTAGCCATTGCCAGTATTAAGGAATACATTCCAGAGCGTGGGACAAAGTGGAAGATGTTACCCATAGCTTCAAAGAAATACTCAAGCTTGAATGGACTCTTAAAAGAATACAAACGACCCCCTAACCAAGGATTTTTTAAAAAAAGGAAATGTGCCTTCTCTCTTTCCTCCGGAAAACAAAACCCCCAAAACAAAACCCTCCAAACGAAAACCCTCTTAACCAACGTCTTCCCCCTTCTAGGCCTTCACCCTCTTGTCTCCCCGCACCTCACGGGCGAATTCTGGACGTCAGTCACTGCGGAGACTGCCATCGCTGCGATGCCTCCAGGCATTTCCTGACCAGGGTGTAACTTTGTGAGGATGTACGTAGTTGGACCCCCTCTCCTGGAGATGATATTTAAGGCCTCCAGGGGGCAAGCAGCAGTGTTTATAAACAGGGAGGGAGGGGTCTTTGCCTTTTCCTACCCGCGGGCATTTTAGCTAGCTACTGCCAGCCCGCGCTCGACTGCAGCCCCAGCCCTCAGGCTCTGAGGAACCCACGCTGCCGCGCGGCCGAGACCCCGCCCCCCGCCGCAACCTTCCCGGCACGCAGGCGCAGGGGCGCGCGCAGGGCGGGGCGCACGGAGGCGGGGCTGCGCGGGCCCACTTAAATGTAGGGGCGGTAGGGGCGGTGCGAAGCCGCCGCGGCGTTGCTGTTTAGAGGCCGCGAGTTCTCACAACTGTCTCCTTGTGGCGCGAGCCTCGCGCCTCGCTCTTCCCCCGGCGGCGGCGGCGGCGGCGGCGGCGTTGCCAGCAGTAGCAGCAGCAGGAGGAGGGAGCGGAGGCGAGCGGGCGGCGGGCTCCATGGAGAGCGGCGGACGCCCGGGCAGAGGCGGTGTTTCCTCTCCAGCACCCGGGCTGCAGTGACCGGCGCTTGCGTCCTGCCCCACGTCGAAGCGGCCGCCGGCTCTGGGACTGACCGGCCTCGCTGCCACTCCCCGCGCCGCCGCCTCGCCTCCCGGCGCCCCTGTGCCCCGACTCGCCCGCCCCAACTCCCCGGCGGGGTGGCGGCGGCCGGGCCCCCGCGGCGGCGGCTGGAGCAGCAGCGGCAGCAAGAGCCCGCCTCTATGATGAAGTTCAAGCCCAACCAGACGCGGACCTATGACCGCGAGGGCTTCAAGAAGCGGGCGGCATGCCTGTGCTTCCGGAGCGAGCAGGAGGACGAGGTGAGAGCCGCCAGCGCGCTCTGTGCCCTCAGCGGCCGGGGCGCCGGAGTAGGCCGGAGGTGGGGGGCCGGAGCTGGCCGGGGTGGGGGTCCTTGCCCTTCCCCTTCCTCGCCGGACCCTTCTTGTGGTCCCGGGGCTGGAAGGGATTAGCCCCCTCCCTCTTGCCCGCCCGCCCTCACTCTTCCTTCCTTTCTCTGGGTTTGATAGAGAAGACAAAGGGGCTGGCCCAGCCCAGTGTTCTACTGGGCGGTCGTGAGGACCTGACACCCAGACGCCTCTTGGCCCGCGGGTAGGTCCCGGGCGGTTTAGGTCGCTTCTGGCGGGAGTCACCATCTTAACACGCGAATTGAGCGTAAAGCCAGATAAACCTCGAGTGCTCATAGAGGCGGCAGAAATGGCGTTGAGTGTTGCAGCCCAAGCTCTTCTGCCTCTGCCTGTGTTTTTTTTTTTTTTTTACCTTCCACGATACAGCAGTTTGCGTTTTCGGATTAAACCTTGGGGTGTTTGTGGTATAGCCAACAAACCCCGTGCTTTAAAATAAAGCCCCATTCGGGCTGGTTATTTAAATCCCATTTTTAAGTGGACCCTTTAACTCGTAAGCACTTGGCATAATTACACTTGATATAGATTTTTTTAAAGGCCTCCTCTTTTAAAGTTTTCTGACTGCAGAAAGATGGCTAGTGAAAAATGTGGAATAACGCCAGAGGGAGAAGATGGACTAGACGTGGGCAAAGTTGCCATTTTCAGACCGTAATCCCTAGCTCTCAGCATATTTATTAAGGCTTCTTTACTTTGCTGTGTTTGGTTTGACATCTGGAGAGGAGCAGCCTTTCTTGTTCTAAGAGTAAGCAGTCGATCTTCCGTAATTTACCCTCCTGCGTTTGGTTGATACGAGGCCCAGAGGCTTTCCTGGAGAGCAGTTTTTCCTTTTCAGTTACATTTATTTAATTTAAAAATGGTTCACTGTTTTAAATTTGCTTAAGGCAATAATAGTTGATTGGTAAGCCATGAAAATCTTTTATAAAGCATTGCCACTCCTAAAATGATTAGACAGGGAAAAATTAACAGAGTTCTGCTTCCATAACCAGCTGTGTCCAATAAAATACCAGGCTAAAGCTGGAGACAGGAAATTTAATGTTTTCCTTATTGCTAATCCGAGTAGTTAGGATGGGTATGACATAGTGTACTCTCAGCATAGTTCTGACTATGCTAACAAAAGTGCTACAAAATAGTGCTCTTCAAACTCTTGTTTTGCCTTTATTATTTCGAAAAGACACCAAGCCTTTTAGTGCTGATCAGTGCTCAGTTGGGGGCCTTTAAGTGTTAAGCCTAAATTTTCTTGAGTTTTCAGAAGAAATGGGTTTGTGTCTATGACCTGGGCCCACTTTGGAGAGCTAGAAAGTGGAAGGGGAAAGATTTTTTAACATTCACGGAGTAAACAGACAACAAACATTTAAGTATATTCTATTTTAAAAGATTAGAAAATTGTTGAGGGAAGGGCCATGTTAGGAAGAAACAAGCTTTGAATATAAAAGAATAGCCCAAAGTGATCATGATTTGCTCGCTATTGTGTAATCACATTCTTAGTTGAGTGCTTACCATGTGTGGGGCTTGCCTGAAGACCTCTAAGTTTGTTACATTTCATCCTCTTGGTGCTGGTTTATAGGTGAGGAGACCATTACAGATCGTCAGTACTTTCCCCAAATAACATAATTAGGAAGTGGTAGAGTCAGGATTCAGGATCCAGTCCCTGTTCCTGATGGGCTCCTGGCACAAGGCTCCTTAGCAATTGGGTGCATGCTGTTTGCTGAATGAGAGATTTTCTGAGGCTGAGCTTGGAAGCCTTTCTGGAAGTGATGACTTTGAAGTCTTGCCATAACCTGAACTTGGAATTCAGGCTTTGTAAAAAAAAAAAGAAAAGAAAAAAAAAAAAAAAAAAAAAAAAAAAAAGTTCCCAAGGGAAAAAAAAGGAAAA
>NC_048232.1:64005911-64129575 GCF_002007445.2 Ailuropoda melanoleuca
AAAAAAAAAAAAAAAAAAAAAAAGAAACAGTTCCCAAGGGAAAATAAAGGAAATGGGAGGAAATTGAAATGATCTGTATGGTAAAGCAAAGCCTGAAGAATGCTTCAGAAATCACCTTAGCAGATCAATGAATTATTTTTGTGCTTGTA
Source organism: Ailuropoda melanoleuca (assembly GCF_002007445.2). Lineage (NCBI taxonomy): Eukaryota > Metazoa > Chordata > Mammalia > Carnivora > Ursidae > Ailuropoda > Ailuropoda melanoleuca. The sequence goes on from NC_048232.1 coordinate 64,006,061, forward strand.
AATTGTACCTACTGTAATAAATGTTAAATTCCTAGCCTCTAGTTGAGTCAAGAGACTACTGCCATTAGATAAAATGAAGTAAGGAGCAGGCTCTGGAGTATTAGAGAAATCTGTTATGTAAAACTTGGTTAATCTGGTACAGTGAAGACTGAGAAACCAAGTCAGAATATACTCTAAGGGAAGGCTCTAGAATTCTCTAAGTAAAATGCACAGCCAACCTTAATGTGTGGTTTATCTCTTAGGATCTTCATTTCTGTAGTTGTGTGTATTTGGGGCTCTTTCTATTATAGTTACAAATGATAGTTACAAAATGAACCCTATTAGCTTTCCTGGACATCTTGCTCTTTTTGCTATGAATTTATTCCCCCATGTTGAAATTACACTGGTAGCCTTCCAAGGATAGGATACAAAACAGCCTGAATCCACCTCTTTAGCTACTAGGTGAGAATAATTCCCGCTATTGGGTTAACAACACCTAGGTCCTGGTTGGAAGATTTAAATGTATGCCATAGTTTCAACTGAAATAAAATAGTAATTGTTTGAGCCCAAAAAGTTACGCACGCAGTGTTCCAATATGGTTCTTCTTGTACTGAAGGAGTTCTCAGTAGCCCATAGTTGAGAACAGGTTGTTTTAGGTTCTTTCCTAAAAACCTTCTTTGGTTCTAAAAGCACAGTCTATATTTGGGGGGGGGGGTATTTTTATATTTGCCCATTTTAATTTCCCTGTGAGGTAAATAATAAGCATTAGCATTTGTACAGAAAGAAATTAGGCAGCAGACATAATTTGTCCCAAGGTCACAGAAGCTGGCAGATAATTTTGAGCCTTTATTTCTAAATCTCCTGTTCATTTGATCCTCTGCAGGCAGTTATTTCTGTAGGGAACCACCCTTAGTTTTGGCAGTTGGACTTCCACTAACCATCCCATAGAGTAGCTGGGATATTGTGCTTGTACAGTGAAAGACAACAATACATTCACAAAAGGTAACCAAAAATAAGAATTGAACATAATTGTGTATATGATAGTTTGAACAGGGTTGCAGAAATGGAAGGCATCGATGGAAGGCGTCAACTCCAAAGAAACATACTCTGTAGTGGGAGGATAGACAAATGACTGATAGAAGGGGAAAAGTACCATCATGTGCTCCAGGGTTAGGATCCACTGGAGCTGGATTTCAGTCAGTGAGAGAGGAAGGACCAGGCATCACAAACAGCAAAACTTGGGCCTGTGGTTTAGTTGAGCTGCAGCTTAGGATAGCATGGGACAGATAATGTTTGAAAAAGAGCACCTTAAATGTAAGGCTAAGGAGTTTGTAGGCAAGAAAGGAACACTTAGTTTTGAACAAGGAACATTTACATTTTTAATGTATTCAAGCTTGAGGATGATCTGGCAGTAAAATAGGATAGAGTGCTAAAAAGAGAAATAGAAATGACTTGATTCTGGGTGGAATCCAGGCACAGTCGTGAGTGAGAAACACTAACAAAACAGTCTTAAAGACTGCCCACTACTCTTTCATTTGGACTTAACTGCCCTAATTAACTTTTAAGCTCCTTGAGCCAGGGGCTGCATTCTACAGTCTGCTAAATGCCAAATGTGTATTAACTAAATGTCTGAATTCTACAAAATCATGCACTAAAACTAAGCCTTGGAAAGGAAAGCAGACTCTAAAAAGCAGACTCCTAAAAAGACTTGGTAGGGAAAGCAGAACTCTAAAACCAGAGCCCGGATAAAAACAATCTTAATAAGAAATATTAGTACAGGTAAATCTCTACTAACATTTGTACACTTGGGATCAGTAGGCAGTCTGCCTTTTCACATGTATACTCTGGGGTTTATACTTCGGCAGAAGTCCTTTCAGATTTAAGTCCTTGAAGATACTCACTTCAAATGGAGACCACTTTAATGAAAATTTAGTAACTATCCAAAGGCAGCCTTTTCTAAACACAGGAAAATGTCATCTATTCCTGCAGCTCTCCCAGACCTACAGGGCTCCTCAGGCCACTCAATCAGCCACTTCCTTCAAGGAAAGGCATTTTTTTGTACAATTTGCATCTGTTTCAGGCTCTTGGTATATATCACTAAGGTTTTCTGTAACGTGTGAAAGAAAGCTTACCCATAGCTTCAAAACACTGACATGCTAGGAGAAAATGTCATCAGTCCAACTTAACATTTGTCTATCTACCAATCCCATACAGATGGTCCCTGACTTCAGTGGTTCAGCTTGTGGTTTTTCAATTTTATGATGGTGCAAAAGTGATACGCATTAGGTAAAACCCATACCTCAGATTTTGAATTTTGATCTTTTTTAAGGTAGCAATAATCTAATTTGGGTTAAGCACATTTTCCCAAAATGGGCTGTTACTTACAGCACCCTGCCTCTGTAGTCCAAAAACTAGTACTAATTTGTTTAATAATAACAGTAGGTAGCTGGTTAATGGATACAATAATCATTGTTATAACTTAAGATCTTTTAAAAATGTCTGTACACACTGGGTGTTCTAATATGCTGCTTGCTGGCCTAATTTTGGCAAAATGCCTATAATATAGTTACTATGGTAGAGGTAGTTCAACCATTCATGCGTCCTGGTTCATGATAATGTGAGAAGAATGAACAAAAACCACAGTACAGCTTCTAAATGGCTATGATTCACAAAATAAAACTCTATATTCTTTGATTTAGGTATCACTTGAGAGGTTCTCTAGGTAGCTCCCCCCCGCCACCAAGAAGTAGTCATTTGTAGTGACTAGTTGTTCCCAGAAGCAGGCTGTGACCAAGAACAGTTATAAGAGTAAAAGCTGAAACACAAAGGACATTTGGGGGCCATTTGGTGTGTAGGACTAAGAATTTCAAGTACCTCCATCTTCCAAAGGCATAACTGCATTACATAAAATCTTGAACAGCATTTTTTTTTAGTTTACAACCTCTTACATACCCCCCAGTGAGGAGGACTTACTAGATGATACAGAGTATAGAATCTATACTGTACATTACTCCAATTCATAGACAAACCTTTGTCCAGGACGACTCAGGGCTGGTTCCAAGTAGACCATTATCTACTATACTATTGCTGCTTAAAGTGAGAAGTACTTATATTCCAAATGTTTAAAACATTAAGTATCTAAGAAAAAGACAAGTGTGAGAAATGGCTTCTTAACAGTGATAGTGAATGTATCTGTGTTGTATTCTGATCATTGTTTAATACATGGAAGAAGGGATTGAGGTTTGATAGTATAGTAGCAGGAATGCTTATATAAAGGTGAGCAGGTTGAATCAAGGAAATGTCTTCACTTTTCATTACTCTAACAGCACTGGCTTTTGAGGTTAAGTTTGATTGAAGTCGAATTCTGCAGCCTGGTGGGTTGGCTAGCCTCCTTTTTATAAATCTTTCCTTTGGTCTCAGCTCTGGCTTATCTGGAAGGTTGAACATCTACTTTCATCTCTGTCACCTTGTCATTAATGTGGCAGACTGTCATCTTGTTGGGTACACAAAATGTAATATGCCTAGAAACGTATTTGAAAAGGAATTTAAAACCTATGAACAAGCAGGTATGGATTTGTCAGGTATTGGTATATCCTCTTACTGAATGAGATTTTATAACCTCTCTTTGTTACTTCAGTAATAATGTTTTTAGAGCATTAGTAAACAAGCTATATCGCAGATCTAGTAGATTGGGGATGTTGTAGAAATCTTAGATGGCTTTTGTTTTGGGTTTTTTTTTTTTTGAGGATATTGAATAATTTGTGATGGGGTTCTAAATATATAGAATATATATCTATATATAGATATATAGAATATATCTATATATAGATACATAGAATATATATCTATATATAGAGATACATAGAATATATCTTCTAGCATGTAGGAGGGACTTTTTACTCATCTTTCTCTACTTAATGCTATTCAGATTTGTTTCTTCTACCCTGGTAGATAATCACTACCACCACTCCCTACTGTATAACACAACAAACGTAAAAATGTGGCCTTGACCTCATTTGAACTCTGAATGAAGTACTCTAGATGAGTAGGCAAATATTTAATGAGACATACTGGTTTTCAAATCTGTTTCATCACAGAAAGCTCATTATCAAATCTTTTATGCTAGTAGTTTAGATGCTGATCATTTCTATACCACAAGTATTACTCATTTATTAAATTTATCATATTTTGGAAAGATCCATTTGAAATTAATGGTTTGATCAATTTAATCATTTTGGAATGTCAAGGGACTCTTGCATGATAAGTTCTCAGATTCTACTAAATCATTTGTCCAAAATTACACAGATCTGTTTTCATACTTTTCTACAAAATACACTTTATGAAGGGAGATGTTGAAGCATTCAGGGATTCTATGTCACTGGCTTTTGCAAGACAAGTTTTGTGATATGTGAATGATGTCCTGTAGATTGCAGATTAAAGATTTGGTTTTAATTGGAAGCGGAAAAGCGGACAGACTCTACTAATGGATTTTCAACATTATTAACCTTATGTAATTTATCATAATTTATCCCTTAAAGACTGTTTTGGGACAAATGGGAATTGTCATTGACCTAGATACATGACACTGAGTTGCATTTTTTTCAGGACTCAAACATTATGAATATCAATGACTTTGAAACTCCCTGTTTACTAAATAAGGATGTACTTTTCCAGTAGCTGGCCCCCTGCATTGTCCTGTCCCATTATAAAGGTAATCAAGGAAGTTGCTTAGGGAGCATTGACTTGGGTAGTAAGAATTTCATCCAGGCAATAAAAACTAGATCATCTGTAACCCACACCTAGTGACCAGGTTTAAAAGAGGCCTCTGGCTCTGCAGTCAGAAACAGTAGTTGCAGTTTACTTCCCCTTGATGTAAGATATATGCTTTTATACTTTAAGCATTTTTGTTTTAACTTAAAAACGTATATTTGCCAGTCTAAATATAGGCCAAAGCCTTGAAATACCATGGATTTCCATAAGCCTCCTTTTTGAATAAGATAAAAAATGAAATCTGATATGCAGTTTCACTTTGTTTAAAGAATTTGAACTTTGAAGACTCTTGCAGGCTCTTTCTGGATTTTTAAATTTCCTTTTTCCAGTCTTTTATAGTAGTCTCATCCGTATTTAATTTAATAGAGGTTTTTAATTAATCTTTACAGTCTTTTTGATAATTCCTTTCTGCCCTCATTTCATCATTGACTCTCAATAATTTTAAAACAAATAGAAGTGGCAACATTTGAGGGGAAACCTAATTCTTGGTAAGCTGATTGAACTCCACTAGTGGGAAAGCAGAAGAGCTAGTAAGGGCCAACAGCAAGTGCCTAGGCCAGGACTTAAGGTATTTCTCAATTAACACTCAACAGCCCTACAAGGATGGGCACTTGCTTTTACAGAGGTCAACACTGGTGCACTGAAAGGTAGATAAGCAGCCTTCATTGTGTGCATCCAGGAATGAAACACCTGGGTTGTGATCTGTAACAGTTGCAAAACATCTTCAAGTTGAAACCAGTGTTTTCTTTTCTTTTCTTTTTTTCCAAAGATTTTATTTATTTATTTGACAGAGAGAGAGAGCCAGCGAGAGAGGGAGCACAAGCAGGGGAAGTGGGAGAGGAAGAAGCAGGCTTCTAGCGGAGAAGCCTGATGTGGGGCTCAATCCCAGAACGCCGGGATCACGCCCTGAGCCGAAGGCAGATGCTTAACAACTGCGCCACTCAGGCGCCCCTCAAACCAGTGTTTTCTAATTCTTGCTAGATTTGCTTATTCTGGCTCTTTAGTTTCTAATTTTGGTATGTAAGCTCTGTTTGCTTATATTTAAGAAAGCTTAAATCTAAGGCTGTCTTATATTTCATTTTACCAAAATTGCTATATTTGGACTTGGTGGTACCTTTAATGTCAGCCATTAATATTTTAATGAAGGTTTAATCAGCTGTTAATTTACAGTGCTTCCTCTGGATTTACACTGTTCTGCCAATTATTCATTTGAAGGAATAAAGCCAGTAGAAGCAAGAGTCCTATCCAGATCAAGGATGAGAGAAACAATGCTCAGACCCCTTTAACATTGATTAATCACCGCTTTATGATAATGATGTGTCCGTAGGCCAAAATTTGCCCCATAGTTTTCAAATTGAGGGAATATGTGCCTGGATAGGTGTTCCCTTATCTTCCAACTCAGTATTTTAGAGGTTTTGGGGAAAGGTGGGAGTTGCTGAACTATTTACTGTGAGCCTGGAACTTTCCATCTGGGGAAGGTTGAGTTCCTGGCAGCCTCCTCAAGTGGGAGGCGAATCCTGTGCTGGCTGTGAACTCTCAATGCCAGCAGTTGCTCTGGTAGTAGCGGGGGAGCTGAGCAGATAGAACTACTGGCATGCATGTTAGAAAACAGTACACACATCAGGGATTAAACTTTGCTCTGAATTGATTTATTTGGTCAGAGTGGTTTACATTTGTGAAGGCAGTAACTAAGGTAATTTTGTAAACACTTTTTTGTTCAAGTTGTTTAAGACACCTGTTAACTTCACAAACATCCTTTGGTTATTTATTATCCCTTTGTTGTTTTCTTAACTTGGGTGAATTTTAACCTACCCTAGCCCACAAATTTTCATTTGTAAGACACATAATTCTTGTTTCAGGCACTGTTAAAATAATGAATCTCTAGGATACTCTGATATTGTAGTTCATTTTTTTTTAAGTGTTTGCATATTTCAAGGTTAATGCTATTCTTGACTGAGGTCTGCAGGCTTTTCCTGCAAAGAGCCAGATAATATTTTAGGCTTTGTGGGCCACACTGTCTCACATGGCCACCCAGCTCTGCTGTGGTAGCATGGAAGCAGCCATAGGCAACATGGAAAAAATGAATGAGTATGGCTAGATTCTCATAAAATTTTATTTATGAACACTGGGATTTGACTTTCATATAATTAAAAAAGATAAAAACCATCTTTAGCTCCCGGACGGTACAAAGACAAGCAGTGCCCTCACTGTAGCTTGCCAGCCCAAGACTCTTCTAGATTGTGAGTTACAGCTGCCTGTTCCTGAAAGAAGTTGCTTGTGTTCACTTACACAGCTTTGGAATACGAAGGGTGCCTCTTCCCACCCAATCATAAGTGTAAAAATAGCAGGAACTCTCCATATACTGAGCCTTGGCTTTACGTTGATTTCCCTATTCCTTTCTCACAGTCTCGGTTATCTTTTAAGTGTTCGTACATTTTATAGGTGAGGGAACAGGGTGACGTGCCTGGGGTCACATACCCATAAATTTGGGAGCATAATATTCTGTAACTGAAAAAAACGGGTATTACGACCATAAACCTAAGTGCATACACCTCAGGCTAGTAAACCAAGTCTCGGCTTCCATCTTTTGTTAGGCTCCAAGAATTGGAAAGTTTCACGCACTGAATCTTGTAGTTGAAGTGACTTCAGGTTCAGAATGGTATTGTAATGTGAGCACACTGTTGCTGAATTCTGAAAGTGTGTGTACAGAAGCTGTGGGCTGCTTTTCTGTGGTAGAATGCGCGCCCCTCCTAATTTGAATGACCCTGAAAGGCGGGTTACCGTGGAAGGGCTTCCCAGCCTGAGGAAGGTTTGAGGGTGGCGTTCGGGGCTGCAGGTATGGACGGTGGTGGTCGTTGTTGCAGGTGCTGCTCGTGAGCAGCAGCCGGTACCCGGACCAGTGGATTGTCCCCGGAGGAGGCATGGAGCCAGAGGAGGAGCCCGGCGGCGCCGCCGTGAGGGAGGTTTATGAAGAGGTGAGATGCACAGTAGTAGCTTGTCTGCTCTCCTTTCACACACACTGTACTTGGGAGGATTTAGAGTTCATGGGACACTTGTGCTGCATGCACTGAGAAGACGTCAAGGCAGGCCACGTGGGTGCTCTTTTTGTTGTCTGGTTCAACATTTTTAAGCAGGCTACTATAGCTAGCATTTTGCTTAAGCAGATATTTTTTCCACCTGGTAAAATAAGAGCTAAAAGCAATGTAGACATCCCCCGGAATTGTGTAACAGACAATAAGCCTGATCAGTGATCAGTACATAATACGGTGGCCTTGTCTCAGAGCAGTTAGTAATATACTGGAATGTACTGCAAGAATGCAGAGACATTACTCATGTGCTGTAATTCTTTTTCAGATGAATAAGCAAATTGCTTTTTGTCTTGTCTTAAAGTTGAGTAAAATGAGGCGCGTACACACATTCACAAAAGCATACGGCCTGCTTACCTTCTAACAGTTGCTTATAGATAGAGCTTGCTTTTACTCAGAGGCAAAACAGATAGATTTAAGTGCTATAAAAGTTACTGAGCAGCAGTTAGGGCGTAAATGGGAAGCAAATGCTAATGTTCTTATTAGGTCTTGGTGTGTAATTAGAAAGGTTTCGTAGAGATGGGTCTTAAAGGATGAGCAGCTTCCTGAGGTAGGAACACGGCCTATGTAGAGGCGACAGCGGCTACCGATGTGCCAGTTGTGTGGATTTGAAGTTCCAGTCAGTCTGTTACAGTACTGGGTAAAAGTAATGAGCACTCTGCAGTCGAAGGGTAACATACAGGAAAAAATTGTACTTCCTGAGCCATGGTGGGGGGGAGGCAGAAAGATAGTCCTTTAAGTAAGAAGGGTTTATCGGTCATACAGAAAAGCCTGTTTTCATACATGAAATTTGTCCCAAATCGGTAGAAAGTCTAAATTTTTGGTCAGTCCCTGACGTTTCTAATAAAATAAATGACAATCAATCTGATCAGTCTGAACTTGCATATGGAATAAATTAAGCCATGTTTATAGCAAACCACAAGTCATCAATCTTGGCATAGCCAAAAAAACTTGACAGAGGCAGGCTTGGTATAGGAGGGCCTGTCGTGCTTACATCCAAGAGTTGAAATAGCCAGAAAATAAATTTTCTAATGAAAGGTAACAGTTCAACATTTCATCCTTTTTTAATAGGCTGGAGTCAGAGGAAAATTAGGCAGACTCCTGGGCATATTTGAGGTGAGTAATAAAAGTAATCCTTTCGAATAGTAAAATTAACGATTTTTTCCTAACCAGCCAAATAATCTGGCAGCAACCTGAGCTAGACATTCCTCAGTTAAACTGTCAGTAAGCAAGTCAGTTATAAGGATTAGGGAGGGAGGGAAGTAAAAGTTACTTTCATATGCCATCAGTTTTATACATTATTACAGTAGTAATTACTTTTATATGACAGTACAGTGGAGCTGATACAGAAAGACCTATATCTTGGTTTACTGTGTACTGTTTAGGTATAGACTTTTTAGGAGGTACAGTGTCCTCAGTATCACCTAAGGGCTTAGGTCTCTTGTGGATACTGTCTGGTAATGGAGCCTTTGCCTTTAGCACATAATATTAGATGATGCACAAATAATGACTTTATTATCCTTACAGGACTGTATGAAGGTTAAAAAAAAAAAACTCAGAAAGAATAGATGCTAAAAGCATAGAATTCTCTGTATAATCTGTTACTGCCGAAGGCAAAATGGAATTTGTGGAGAGGGAATTTGGAATTGGGAGGTATTCTATGGAAGGTAAGGATCATGAGACACAAGCTATTCTCATATTTTTATCCAAGAGTCAGACATAGATACGTGGTATACCTGACACATTGTGACTTTTTTCTCCTTCCAATTACTACTTAAGGGTTAGTTTAGTCCTTCTCGTAGAACCTTAAACATTTTAAGGGGGTGCCTGGGTGACTCAGTTAAGTGGCCCACTCTTGATTTTGGCTCAGGTCATGATCTCAGTGTCGTTGGGTGTTCAGCAGGGAGGTCTGCTTGGGATTTTTCTCATCTGCCCCTGCCCCCCCCCGCTTGCAAGCGCAGCCTCTCTCCCTCCCTCACCCCCAATAAATAAAAAAGAAAGAGAAAAAGTTTCTACAGAATTCAGAAATTGTAGAATTGATGACTCCTAGAATACAGTAAGTGTTTAACAGTAAAGTTCTCAAGTTAATATTCAGACGGTCTCAGAATTCAGCACTTGCTTTACCCAGTTGAAGAGCACCATCTCCTGGTTAAATTGAAAAATATATTGAGGGTGTTTTCCATAATTCATAGTAGCCAGGGTACAAATAGCACATTGTCAATATGCTGGCAAGATTTTTGAAGAAAATTTCTCACGTTATAAATAAAGCTTCTATAATACAGGTAATAGTATTAATTGCATTACAAATGCTATTTAAATTTCATAGAATCTGAACAGAATATAGTAACCAATGTATCTTTCCCCTTAGGAAATGTAAGGGAAAGTTAGAATTGTCCTGCCTATTCACCTTGGTGATTTCAGTGAATTTGTGAACAAAGAATAAATGTATTGATTTTCCAGGCATAGAAATAAGACAGGTTCTTTAAAATAATGAACAGTAATATTCTATGTTAGAGATGCCTCTCATTTTTTGTTGTCCCTGTACCTTCCCCAAGACATAATACACTATTTGAATTGAGTGTATTACTCAGGTTGTTTGTGGTGAAAAAAATTCTGGCAACTATCAGACCACCAGGCTGGCTCAGTTGGTAGAGCAAGCAGCTCTTGATCTCAGGGTTGTGAGTTCAAGCCCCATGTCAGGCACAGAGTTTATTAAAAAAAAAAAAATTAGGCAGTTATCTGAAGTCCTAAATTATAGTAAAGAAGGCTAACTTTTAATTAAGATGAAGACGACCCCCTTCATTTTAAAACCAACTTGTGTTTAATTTTGAATCTAGAAACAACACAAGATGGCAGTTTTCATATGGGTAAAAAAAATTGAGTTTGAGCACACAGAACTAAAAGATAATGTTCCAGAAATAGACTAACCCATTCTCAACCTTGGCTCTGCATAGTTCACCTGGAAGCTTTTTAAGCTATCAGTACTTAATTAAATTGTCTCTTAAACACATGAATTGAAATCAGAGTGCCAAAAGTTTACTATGGGGACCTAATTTCATCATTTTACATGTTTCGTGTTACATGAAACTGACTTCTGTGTTGGGTTATACAACTGGATTATACTTGCCTATGTGCTAACCAGTAGTATGCCACAACTGATTTTTTTTCCCTCAATAATGTGTAATGGCTAGCTCCTGGAGATTAAAATGCTGCTTTTTTATATTCAAGCAGAACCAAGACCGAAAGCATAGAACATACGTTTATGTACTTACTGTCACTGAAATATTAGAAGATTGGGAAGATTCTGTTAATATAGGTAAGTTTCCTTTCCCTTTGCCATCTGGATTCCCTTAATTCAAGTACTTCGTAGTTGTAGACAATTTTCATTTTAAACCACTTTTGGCTACCTTTTTTAAAGAGGATCAGTATGTATGTCCACAGTTGAGTTATCTTAAAATTCTTCCCCGCAACACATTATTATCTAAGCCATTCCAAAAAAACAATAAAGTTATTATTTGTGGGCAAGGGGGTGGAGGGCATTGTTAAAGCATATGGCCTACTTTTTAAAATTGACTTTATTGTGTAGTGACCAATGTCTTATTTTCTAGGAAGGAAGAGAGAGTGGTTCAAAGTAGAAGATGCCATCAAAGTTCTCCAGTGTCATAAGCCTGTACATGCAGAGTATCTGGAAAAACTAAAGCTGGGTTGTTCTCCAGCCAATGGAAATTCCACGGTCCCTTCCCTTCCAGATAACAACACCTTGTTCATGACTGCTGCACAGACCTCTGGGTTGCCATCCAGTATAAGATAGAGAAAACTGGGAGGACCTCCCCTGTTCGGTCCTGTGGGGAGAGGTCTCTGTTTTCCTTGGCAAACTCTGAATGACACTTGCAAACTGTCTGAATTTGCCATGCAGGATTTTCAAACAATTTGCATGTTTTTCAGATGTTTTCAAATCTTTAAAAAAAAAAAAAGTGTAAAGTATTTTAATAAGCCAAAGCCATGTGGAATTTTTTTTTAGATGCCTTAACTGTGCCCCCAGCCCCAACCTACCCCCCCATTTTAGTTGTCATTTTTTTTCACAGCATTTTGTTCAGTTTTTTGTCCATTTGACATCAGTCTGTGGTTTTTGTCAGATCAGCTTACTTATTGGTATATCTTCTCTCTAAATTTCCTCATCACAGCATTTAGTCAACAAATTATTCTGTTGTAGAAATTTACAAAAATAATTCTTGATATTAAATCTGTCGATCTGAAAACTTGTTTCATAGGATCACAGTTTTAATTTCTAAATCCCAGATTTAGACTATTTGGTCCCATAACTATTTTGACAAAGGACTTAATTTGCTATTTTCAGGAATTTGTCAACTCATTTGTCTAAATTTTCGCAACTGGTATGTCACTAGCTACCTGATATGGCCAGTTACCCCCTATAACTCAATAGTCCTTTAACACAAAGTTTATATACAGTTGGTGATTTTTAGAGAGGTATTATAAGAAAGATGCATGTAATAAAATACATCATCATGAAAAAATGTATTCATGGGATCTGAGTTAGCATGCTAAATTGCCAATTCCCTTTATCCATAATCTCTTTACGCAGAACACTTGAGAACCATTATTCCTTCGAGGTAAATTCCTTTTAAAAGATACATTTCCAGTTTTTGAATTTACTGACCCCTCTTTAAACATACTGGTTACCAGTAGTAACCACAGGATTAGAGTCTAACCTCAAATGCTAGTCAGTGGTGACTGCATCACAGTTGAGTAAAATGGCCTTCTTGCTGTTCAGCAATTACAGACTTAAACCTGAGAATGTCTCATATTCTATAGGTTGCCAATAAGTACTATTTATCCTATAACTAACTATTGGGGCACTGGAACATACCTGAATTAAGAATTATTTTGTCTTGTCTTTATACTCACTTGGAATCAAGAATCCCATTGACAAACACATAGGTACCTTGTCTGAAACCCCTGTACTTCCCCGGACAACTCAGAAATGAGACGGAAGGACAAAAACCTTTGAATAAGACATGGGGTGAGGGGAGAGTGAAAGATCATTCTGTATGTAGGCATCAGCCTTGTAAATATTGTAACTGGTGAGTATAGAGTAGAAAGTATAGTTGTACATTCTACAAATTAACTTTTAAAAATATAATTGCTGCTAAAAAAAATAGAGTGCTGTTACACTTAAGGAAAATTGGTGCCACTGTTTTGAAAAAGATCTTGTGCCATAAATGCAGCTGAACTAAATATAAATATTAGTTCACAAATTAATGCTGTCAGAGGAATGAGTAAAGTAGAAAGAAAAACTTTTAACCAATGACATTTCATTCTAAATTAGGTAGTATGATCAAACATGATCACCCAGAATTTTTATATTTTTCTTTGTACAGAGGTTATGCATCCTAGGTGTTTTTTTAAAAGGAAACATTTTAAATCCACAGATTGACACTTTCAATCTTCAATGGACTTAAGATTTTTTTGTTTCTCTAATCTCTGAAGTTTCTTTAAACTATACCTTAACACAGCAGAGAAACTGGATTTTGTATATAAAACTGTCCACCTGAAATGCTGTCACAAGTACTGGGGGAGGGGGGATCTTGTACATGATATTCTTAGGTAATAATGCATGAACTTATTTTATAAACTCTTGGACTATGTATTTGACATGTAAAATATGTACAGTATTAATGTCAGCCATCTCTTAAAAGTGAGCCTATAAATATTGTTGTATAATTTTTTTGGTCAAAAACATTTGGACTAAGTAGTGCCACTCGGGTCAGGATTTTCTTCAGTGCCATTTAGCAAACCGTCTTTAGTCTATGCAACTAGCAAAAATTTGTATGATGCAACAGAATACTTTACAGTTGTCATAGTCTGAATTTCACACGAGGGATCCTTCACTATTCTGAAACCCAGTCTAGCAAAATTAGAGGAAAGGCCCTAAGGAGATTTCTATTAAGAAAAAGCCTTCATTTTCAGGCTCAACAGTTGAATCTACTATAGATAACAAATAGTGTCTACTATCTCAACCCTCCAACGTTTACAGAGTGTTGGGACTCATTTCTGTTTTCTGTGGGGTAGATGGATAAAATTGGGCAGCTAAATTTTTCAGTCCCATGTGCCTCCTAAATAAAAGAAATAACTAGGTTATAAGTTGACTCGCAGACACAAAGTAGCAAACTATCCTGAATATTTGTTGTTGGGGGGTTGTGTGTGTGTGTGCATTTTTTAATAAACAGGTGAAATTTTCCAACCAGGCACATGCCATTCAATTTTCCATCAATCAAATAGTTGTATAAAGCAGCAAAACTGAAAGGGGGGGGATGATTGTTGTATACACTCTAAATTGCTTTGCATGGTCTCATTTGAGATAATTGGTGTAAGAATCTTGACTTTTTTTATATTTGGAAACCAAATAAAAATGGAAATACGTTATCTTTTTCTTTTTTTAACAACTGAACATCATCCAAATGGAAAACATCTGGCATTCCACAGTAAAAATTTTACTGTCCTCTCATAGTATATGTATACACTTTCCATTTATCATCCTTGCTAGTGGAATTAACAAAGGAATTGTCCACCAGTAAAGTGTTGCCATTACTCTCCCAAATGGGTATACCAGTCTCATGGTGTCCTGCTATGGCTATCTTACTTATTGCTATTTCTGCTCCTCAATGGGTTTTGCTATTTTTAATAATTTCCAAGAGCTCTTCTATTCTGATTACATTACTTTGCTGTTAACATGTTGCAGAGAACTATGTACTACCATCACTTTATTACAGCTCTGTTTCAAAGGGTAACTGGCTAGTTCTTGCTCACCAAAATATTATTTCCCCAAAATACTGCTTACTGAAGACCAACTTAAGAATCCGTATAAAAGTTTCATTCAAATCTCATTTGGCTTTTGACTAGGATTATTAAATTGGAGGTAAAACAAAAGCCTGGCATTTCCAGTGTTGTCTTCACACTGGAATACAAGAATTCTCTGCAGGGCCCTTTAAGCTGAACTTTGTAGACAAGGTGACAGGACTAAACACTTGTTGAGTTTATTATTTTTAGGTAAGTGGGTTATAGCAGGAAGGTTGTCATGTAGTTGATTCTGTCTCAAATGAAGTTTCCAAATAACACTTCATTTCATAAATTCCTAATGTTTACCAGAAGCTGCAAAATAATCAACATCTGCTTTATGCCCCGCATTGTTGCTCAGAGCACAGAGTAAGTTTCTGCCCTCAAGACGGTTACATAGTCTAAGGGCACCTGTGTGGCACAGTTAAGCATGACTTCAGCTCAGGTCGTGATCTCAGGGTCCTGGGATTTCAAGGTGTTAACAACTTTCTTTTTTTACAGACTTAATGTACCATCTTCAAAAGCAACATTTTATTTTAAGCGTGCCCCTCCCCCCAAATACTTAGCAACATTTTATGTGGAGCCCTACAACAAAAATCAGGTTGAAAAGTGATCTCTCTGGTGCTACTTTCCTCCTTGTTCAGACTATCTTCCTGACTACTGCCATTGGCTGAATTCTAGCAGTAAGGTGAGAAGGCCCTAAAGGCCTCTCTTTGCATTGCATTATAGCAAAGACCCAAATTTATCCAAAGGCTCAATTGTCTTTTTGCCAAAAGCCAGTTTAAATTCCTCTACTTTGCCATGATTGCAACTAATTATCCCCAAAGTTACTCTTGCCAGTATATGGAATACTAACTACCCTCTGGACATCACATTTCCTGGTTCTTATTAAACACCAACTCCTACTGTTTTTCTCAATTTTTAATCAAATTCTTCTTAAATGAAATTAAAAAATACTTTGACCATTAATGTGTATCAAGAACCTTAAAAACCTACCTCTTGATCAAATTACTACACTAAGAATCCCAAACCCTCTCCAAAATGTGGACAACAATTTATGTACCAAGATGAGGCAACTGAAGTGAGGCAGGAAAATACCATGCACACACCTAAAGGGGTAATGATCAACCAATAATATATTCATGTAAAGGATTATGGAGACACACAAATGGCATTCAGGTCAGGTAAGGATCTGTGCATGTAAACCAGTATAGCCTTTTGGAGAATGACTTAAGTACTACTAAGCAAAATTTTACAGTTCCACTTCTGGGAATCTAGTCCACTGAAATACTTACACAAGTAGTACAATCAAAATATGGTTAAAGACATGTTTTGCAGACTTTGTAAAACTGGCATCACTTTAAATGTTGCAACTGGGATTAAATTATGATCAACAGATACTGTATAGATACCAAAGAAATGTGATGCCACAAGTGTAAACTTTCAATAACACATTTTAAAAAGCTCAACTATACAGCATTACCTGCTAAAGGTCACTTTTTAAAAAGAAAACTATGGATTTTCTTTAAAAACCTGTATAATTTTACAATTTAAAATTAATATTCCAAGAAATTTTCAATGTAAAAATGTTCAATAATCTTGCATGAAAAACCTGGGCTTGATAAATGCTCAATCTGTACATATTAACAGCAGAGGGGGAAAGAAACCTACACCATCTTTGTTACTGGAATAACAGTAATGTATCACTTTTTAAAGGATGGGGAGGAGAGACTCATTTGTTCTAATGCAAGAGCAGTGAATAATCACAGCCAAGGGGGTGGGTAACAGCCTACAGGCCAAGCCTTAGCCCCCACCTGTCCTTGTACAGCTCACAAACTTAGAACTTTTTTTTTTTAAGATTTCCAGTGGTTGAAAATATTTTGTGACCTGTGAAAAAAAAGTTTTGTCATAGCACAGCATGTCCAACCATTTAAAATGGTCTATGGATACTTTTTCACCAATGGCAGAGGTGAGAAACTTGGGCAAACCCATGGACCACAGAGCCCCAAATATTTACTGTTTTAGAAGGGAAAAAACAAAACTAAACAGATTGTAAGACTTTGGCCCTATTCATTCCCTTGGTTACTGACAGTCCTAATGCTTCCTGCCAAAACATATTAACAGCCCCAAGTTCAAATCTAGAGAAACCAACCTACCTTATCTAAACTGCTTTTGACAAGTCTTGAGCAGTCTACTCATGAATTTTAGCCAGAATACTTTGTAAACTTGTTAGATTATAATGAAATTTAATTGGGATATACTAATCTAGATCATAGAACTTTTCAAACAAGAGTCACATGGTGGTGAGAATGGATCAGAGTATGTAAAAAGGAAACCTGCTAGGGACTCTCTATAAATGAGGTGTTATCAATCTAACTTCTAAGACCTGTTTTCTCCCATAGGTACAAATGATTAGCAGAGAAAAAATGTTAAAATCTCCTTAGTGAGCACCACAAAATGTACTTCTAAATGATGAGATTTCAGTTACCCTGCTACAAGAGACAATAAGCAAGGTTGAAATACTCAGGCAATTATTTTGCTTCTACATTAGAAACTGAAACAATTATATCAAGTCAGTAGAGGCTTGGCTGTGTAGCAAGTCTACCTTCACACAATTGAAATGCCACACCAACAGGCCCAGATGAAATGAGACCAACTGAAGGATGGCAAAGATGTAACTGGGGAGAGGAAGGAGGACCGGAACTCTTCATGTGGAGTTGTACACCTGAAAGGAAAAACTGCAGCCCAAATCCTACTTCTGCAGCCAATGGAACTTACCCAATTTGTAACAAAGCTGTAGCAAAGCTAACTCCTGGAACAAATCCTCCCAATTTCCAACATCAATGAGAAATGGAAATTAACACAGGGGCTTATAGTTAAGGAAACAAAGTATCACCAGGCTGGGTGGAAGATTACAGATTTTTATTCCTTGTATTTCTTTCAAGTTATTACATTCAACAGGTTTTGCTTTTGTGATTAAATCATTTTAAAAATAAACTCCTGGTATGATTCCTTAAACTAAGCAGCATGCTAAATAGCTAAATGAAATGTTACCCCCAGCCCCAAAATACATTATTCTAATGAGATACTACATTTTTCTTAAATTGACTGATGAATTAGCTGCCCTATGATCGTGGCATTTAATCTTGTTTTCTGGCCAGCTTTTCCACATAAGGCTACTTTTTAAAACCTTTGCTACTGCAACCAACAAAAAGTGATATGGCTAGAATAGCCACACACAAAAAGATTCCTGAACCATCAAATAGAAAAATAAAAACAATTTCTATCATTCCTATGACACCAACAGTTCCTTCTTGTGAACCTCGTGTTTATGGTGTCTTGCAGGATACCAGATTTCCTCACGTACTCTCCTGGAACAATGCTAAACCACAGCACCTGTGGCTTGTTTAAATATCAGTTTGTATTTCAGCTTATTTTTAAATGATTCTGAAATTCTGTATTAAAGTATGTTCTTGGTCTAGAGCAGGGTTTAAGTTCTACACACTGCAGATCTAAGATCTTATTAGGCAGGACCAAGAATAATTAGTGTGGAAACAAATCAAAGTAGACAACAACAAAACAAACTAAAAAAAACCTAAAGCTCCTGTCAATGCCTCAGGATTTCAGAAAAGCTCCTAAAGGGCAGGAACGGATTTTCAAGAAGCCACTTACATATTCAGATTCTTTTCCTCTCCCCCAAGGCTTTGCACATGCTGTTCCTCTGGCTTGGAGGTGTTCATCTGGCTGGAATCCAGAAAAGCAGCTGGCTGGAATCCAGAAAAGCAGCCCTTCCCAAGTACTTCCTTCCCTTCTCCATGACAGAGGTGCAACTGCAGTTTGTCTGTGCCCCTCCCCCATTAGAAGGTCCACAGGAAAAGCCACATGCCAATCTCATTCACTTAATCATCCCCAAGTGGTTCAGTGCTGGGTACATATAATACTTTTGTCAAATTCACTGTTCCCTTAAGCTTAGGAGTTTCTAAATCAAAGGCTTATAAGGGAAGAGGACTTACATCAAGAAGCCAAGTGGGCTGGAAGGGGACTCCAGCCAAGTGGAGAGTCCCTCTTATCCGGGCGACTGCTACCCCACTCCTCCCAGAAGGTACTATGCACAAACGCTGGTCATGGCTGCAGTTGCCAGATCCTCACATTATTCAAGTTACCAGAATTCTGGATTTTTTTTTTTCATGTCAATCTGATTTTTAAAAATGTTGGCACTGAATTCAAAATGTTTTAATCAACCACACTGTGTGGACCAAGGAAAAGAGGCCCAAAAGCCAGAGGTAGCTGCCAGTTTTTGAAATCTACGCTGGCCTCTCCCAGAGCCCCTTTAATCCTAAACAAGTTCAATCAACAAACTGGCTTGTTTCATCCCACTGGCTGAGAAAGAAGAGTCTTACCAGAACAATGCGGGCTCTTAACAAAATTACAAGGGAAAAAAACAGGATTCCATAAAATCAAGAATTCATATGTTTTAAACAAAAACAGTAAATTATTCCATTTTAGTACTTCTAAAATTCAAATCAGTAGACATGAGTCCTATTCTAGACATATTTTTGTGGTACAATGGATTTAAATCTGGAATTTTAGGACTTATAAATCACTATGTGATGCCAGTTATCATCACGAGTAGTGCCAACCTGCATGAGGTGAAGCTCCTCTCTACTGAACTGCCTGAGTGTTCATTTTGGCCCCAGATTGTGATTCAGTTTCCTTAGTTGCAAAACACCCTCTACAGCACAAGAACTGTTATAAATGTCAACTGCTCTTAAAAGCTTTAAATTTACAACATTCAGGTTACGAACAATTTTATTCTGAATTAAACTAACATTTGTTTCCGAGCAATGAATTTATTTGGAAGGATACCAGTTACCAGTCATCAAAAACTTTCATATGTTGAAAATGTAATTTTAATAGATAATTCTTCATCTTACATAGGAGCACAATAAAATACACCACATTCTGAAGAAACTCCAGAAGTTATGAGAATCAAGAGTGGGGGAAATTCAGACGGGCTACAATATCCATTACCTTAAATTTCAAGAGACAAAGGTTCCAACCCGTGGGGTTAACATTTACATACTTAGGACTGGCTACACTGATGACTTACAAAGAACAAGGATCGCGAATTCGATATGGAGAAGGGTGGGAAAGAACAGTTTTTTGAGGGGAGGAATTCTGTCAATGCAAAAAAAAAATTACTGAGTATCAAACAATATGAGCTCCCATAGCAAATACTGAAGGATGAAAGAATCATTAAACTGAGGATCTGAAACTCTCAAAAGAAGAAACCTTTCAGATGACACTTAGCAAGTTGGTTGCTTGAGATCTGCTCATCAGGTCTACAAGGAAGACTCATAAATGCCTCAGCAACCCCAAATGATTATCAGATTGGTGTTTCCTAACAGCACACACCAGTGGTTACACGTGAAGTTTCCAGACAAGAACTAAGAAAAAGGTCGTATCCCAAATGCCAGACACAAACAAATGTGGCACAACATGTGAGTCCTACACAAAGTCAGTCACAACTGCTGCTTTGCTGTGACTCTCCTGTACAGTAAGTTTCAAACATCATGGCAAGACACCAATGATCATCTAACTAATCAGACAACACAAGCACATTTAGTCAAATTTCTAGGAGGTAAAAAAAATACCAAATACCGATGCTTTATGCATGCTCAGGGCCAGCTTATAAATACTCCATTCAGTGATATCTTAACACAAGTTTGCATCAGTGAAAAGAAACTGGCAAAATCCACCTCTTGCCGGATGAACTTGTCAGTTGGTGAAGACCAAAAAGAGAATGTTCCATCAGTTTTAATTTTTAAATACGATTGTCACATTGGGAAAATGAAATAAACACAGTAAAATAAACTGTACAAAGGCAAAGTAGAATAACAAAAAATATTTTACTAAAACATAAGATTTACAGAAATTTCCAGACAAGCCATACAAAATGGTCACAAGCTTTTTCTTGAAGGAAGGATTCTACACTTGACAGCAAAGTCACAATGTTATTAGTGAGGGCTGTGATGTTTGTTTAATGTTCCCATTTTGGTTCAAACAATCAAGCTTGTCCATCTACAGCGTCTAAATAAAGTTAGACTTGGCTAGAGAGCATATTCTAAAGAACTGGTTAGCTGCTTTTAACCAATGCAATTAGATCACCATAAAAAGGGGGAAAGGAGCCCATAAAATTAAAATAAAACTACCTCTCCCCCTAAAAAAAAATAATAAAGAAAAACACCCACACCCCTGCAGCTAACCCTGACAACTACCTTCATTCACAGTGCTTTATACTTAAAACCATGATGGGAGAAATGAATAAAAGCAGAGAAGGGCCACTGCTTTTAAACGTTTCACAACAATCCAGATGGTACTTCTAGCCTCTGCTCATGCTTTACAACAGTGAATCAGGACAAGACATAGATTTGCTAATGTGCATTTAATCACCAAAGGACTGAAGATGTCTGGGCTTTTATTCTGTAATGTTTCTAAGACTGTGTCCATTAAATGCAAACAAAAAAGGAAGAAGTCTTGGCAGAACAGGAGAAGTGATGCACACTTGATGATCAGATCGATTTTAAATATTATTCATGGCATATAGCCTAGTCCATGCTCTAGCTGTAGACAAAAACAAACGTGCAATTATTATTTTACTTAGTTCAATATGTTACTTTCCAAACTCTATAAAAAATAAAGCATTATGTGAAATTCACGAAATTTTCTATCATCTGGATCAGACAGAAAGACTGTGTATATCTAATTACATTACATACTAAATAACACTACAACGGAATCCAGAAGTTTACAAAATTCAGCAGGATGAAGAGTTGTCTCCTTTTGTCTCCTTCATTTCTGGATAAGCTCTCCACTAATTCTATTAAAATCTGTAACAGGTAGAAGCTTACTGATTTCAAACTCCCTAGCTATAAACTGACATAGTTTTACTGATCGGATCAATTACAAAAGCAGCTCAAAAGAGTTCAAGTTTTCTAGTATCTTTATGTACTGCTAGATGAATGGTACACACTTAGTATTTGATGAACCAGGTACAGTTGAAGAGCTCCCAATTATAGGTTGTCTTTATATCTGGGGGGTCATGAAGCAGGCCCTACGATGGAGCTTAAATGCCTGTTGTTACAAACTGTTTACATATTAGAAACAGCATCTGACTTATTCCTCTTACTATATCTTTTTGTTAAGACTCAAAAAGAAGTTTTTAAAAAGGTAGTATATGTTTGTTTTAAAAAGTGCAAGTGGTGTGAAGGAGAACAGATGTTAAATACCTGTTTCTATGGCCTGGGCTTCGTTGGTCTTCCACTGCTCCGCTACATCATTTGCTAATGGATCATCTGGATTGGGAGCACTTAACAAAGCCTGGATCGATAGCAGAACTGTGCGGATCTGCAGTGCTGGGGACCACTTATCTATGAAGGCAATAGGCCCAGAATGATCAAGCATGAAACAACAGCCCCAGAACTACTGCATTTCATTCCCACAGACCTTTGTGCTCTTTATATAAGGCAAGATTACAATATTCAGATTCTCAATATGGAATGCTTAAGAGAAAAAGGAGAAATCTTAATAGCATATATTAAAGGTAACACTTACCTTTCAAAATATCTAAACATATTCTTCCCAACTTGTCTACATTAGGATGATAAATTTTGGTCATGAAACGTACTTTAGGGGCTGCCATCGGGTATTCTTCTGGTAGGAATAGTTCAAGCTTAAAAGTCCCTCCCTCAAAGGGGGAATCCTGGGGGCCAGCAATGACCACATGAAAATAACGGGCGTTGCTCTCATCTGGTTCCGCTTTAATGCCAGGAACTGGCTCTGCCAGCAAACGCTGGGTTTCCTGCAACAGAAAAACATGATACATTTATGAAACAAATGTCACTTTGCTAAGCTAAAAATTAAGTTCACCTCTTGGGAATGGACATAACAGAACTTCTCCAGTCTCCCAAAGGGTTTTTATTTATTTTATAAAACTCGAAGTTCAAAGAAAAGACTATCTAAATAATCCCAATCACCTGAATGCAACTGCAAGTGAATACTGATGACATACACTGCCGCTACAAATGCCTGAAAATATGTTGATAATAGAAATTAGGCTAATGAAACTGATTTTATACTAGGAAGTGAAGTGAGGAGAGGCGAGTGGAGGAGAGAGGGGGAGAGGAAGAGAAAAAAAATAACACTGGGATTATCACATAGGTAAAGGCAACTTTGTTGAAACTCTACCAAAACCTTTAAAAAGTAAAATTAGGGGCACCTGGCTGGCTCAGTCAGTACAGCATGAGACTCTTGGTCTTGGTGATGTGAGTTCCAGCTCCACGCTGGATGTGGAGTTTACTTAAAAATAGAATCTTTTAATTAATTAATTTTTTAAAAAGTAAAATTAGTTCTAAAAGTCACTGAAAATCTCTTCTCCAAAAAACAGAGGGTACGAATGTAGGAGGGCCAAGTGCAGTGCCTAGGCACCTAATCAGGGCAAGAGAAATATAAACAACCTTGACACTGAACCCTTATATGCTGCCCCCCAACAATCAGTAGTTCTCTTTCCCATCTTTCTCCTTCTCTCCTAAAGAACTATAATACTCTTCTCTCTCTCCAAACCTCCAGTATCTCTATCCTCACCCTCACTTTTGGCTGATGACACTGCTTTCTATTTCACGAGAAAACAGACACTTCCTTAAGTTGCCACTGTAGCATTTGTACACCCACCTTCACCTGTGTACCCATGTGCTTTGCCTGTCCTCCTGTCACTGTGGATGAAAAGGCCGTCACTCTTGGCTAAGACCCACCTCTCCTCTAAAGCACTAGATTTCATCTCCTCCTCACCTATTCAAGGACATTGCTCTACCATCTCTTTCCTCTCCTGAATCATCAGTTCCCCCTCTTCACTGGATATTTCCCCAAACTGTACAAACTTGCTGTAATTTCTCCCAGTAAGAGGAGAAAATAAACTTGACCTCACTCTCCCCCCACCTCCCACCAGCTAATACCCCACTGCTTTGGTGCTCTTTCAAAGTTACCTATACTTGATTGTCTCCAATTTTTCTCCTCCCCTCCTATCCTGAACACAACTCTCCAATCAGGGTCTAGCCACTAACCTGCCTGTTGAGGTCACCAGTGATTCCCACATAGTCAAATCAAATGAACAATGCTTAATCTTCATCTTACTTGACCTAAATGTAACATCTTACCCAGCTGGTCTGCCCCCTCCTTGCCAAACATCACCCAGCTTCCTGCAGCCAAGTATCCTGATTCTCTTCCTGCTTGTCTGGCTGCAACCTGCTTGCCGGTTCCCTCCCTGACTCCCCAACACTGAAGTGAGCCAGGGCTCTGTCCTAGGGCTTCTTTATCTACACACTTCCACAGTGAGCCCATACTGTCCAATGAATCTAAATACTACATACTCCCTGTATATGAAGACTCCCTAAATTCATTTAAAGCACAGATCTCTCCCCTGTATCACGCCTCTTCCATCGTTAACAACCTGTTCAACAGATCCTCTTGAGTGTCTTAATAAGCATCCCAAAACTTAGCATGACTTTACCTACCTTCAACCTGCTCTTCCCTCAAAGCCTTCTTTACATTAGTTAACGATCATTCCATCCTTCCAACTGATCAAATCTTTTCCTTCATACCCCACCACAACTAATCTGATGGGCATACTTTTTTAGCTTGAATTTCAAAATCTATTGGACTGCTTCTTACCACCCTGTGGCTACACTTCTGATCCAAGCCACCATCAGCTATCAGCTGGCATACTGCAATAGCCTAACTCCGTTCTTCCTGCTTCTGACCTTGTTCCCCACTCCCTCCTGGGTCTGTTTCACAGAACTTTCAAAGTTCTTGTAATGGCCCCCCAAGAAGAGGCTTTATATGATTCCCTCACTCTGGCTACTCTTAAGTCATCTTCCACTATGTTTCCCCCAATACTCCCACACTGGCGCTTTGCTCCAGCCAGATTAGCGGTTTTGTAATTTTCCAACCTGCCAGGCATACTCCTCCCTCAAAAGCTTTGCCCTTGCTTTTGTCCCCCCTGAAATTTCTATCTGGTTTGCTCCCTCAGAGCTCCTAAGATCTTCATTCAAATGTGTTTTCTTGGTAAAGCCTCCACAATTGAATCTGCAAAAGCCCATTTCACCCTACCACACACCCTCCCTATCCCTATTCCCCTAATTTTATCTCTACAGCACTACTAACATATTACATATCTCACTTATTTTGTACAGAATGGAAGTGCCATAAAAGGAGATTTGTGCCTGTTTTATTAACTGCTACATCCTCAGCATTTGGAACAGTGCCCGGCACCACAGATGTTCAATAAATACTTGCTGAATTATGAATCTATTTGATGTTACAAAGAACAAGGAATAAACTACCAGAATTGCATCTTTAACATTAAAGCACTGTTATTCAAAGCAGGATGTGCACATCACAGGAAGAAAACAAAAGGATCCATTCAGGCATAGGAAGAAATAATCTAAATTCTACTTATGAACTTACTTTTAGCCAAAAATAGTTAACACAATAAAAGAAACTGACAATACCATGTGTGATTTTATATATTAGTAATATATTTTCAACATTTTCAATAGGCATGTGCAGTCGAAGTTTTAGAACACTGTTGTATCTAAAGTTTTAGATATGAAAAACAATTAGAATATTGTATTTACGCTGTCTTCACTTAAGAAAACTCCTGCACCTTACACCATTTTCATTCTGCAGCCTACAAGGCACATACTAAAAGAGATTTCCCTGTCATACACTGAAATAATAAGATGCAGATAAAAAATTAAACCCTTTTCCAAACTGTGTTAAACCCATAGCCATTTAAAGTAATGCCCTTAAGTACTTTAATTAGAGACTAGATTTTTTTACTTTGTTTTAATCGTGGCAATGCAAGGGCAAATGAGAAACTGAAATGCTGTAAAACTACCTTCAGCAAAATGTTCTTTAGGTTCAAAGTAAAACATTTTTAGAGCATTATTAATCTCAGGAGGAGGGGCACCTGGGTACTCAGTTGATTAAGTGTCTGCCTTCAGCTCAGATCATGATCCCAGGGTTCTGGGATAAAGCCCCACATCGGGTTCCCTGCTTAGCAGGGAGTCTTCTCCCTCTCCCTCTGCCCCTTCCCACCCCCAGCTTGTGCCTACTCTCTCTCTCTCTCTTTCACTCTCTCGCTCTCTTCCTCTCTCAGGTAAATAAATAAAATCTAAAAAAAAAAAACAAAAACCAAACAAACAAAAACAAAACCTCTAGAGGCAATAAGGGGTTTTGAAGCCTCCCACTGTGGGAAGTCCTCCAACATGGAATTAGAACAAAAGAGGCTGCTGGTCTTCATTTTTAGCAAAATTAATAAATAAAAATATTAAGGATCAACAGTAAGAGTAAAGGAATGAGAAAAAACTAGAAGGTAAAATTCCTTGAATTCTGACCTCTCCTCACCTCCATCCTCCTCTTGTTTTGCCCCAGGTCTTCCTATTTTTAGATATCCATAAGGAAGGAGACTGGGAAAAAGAAGAAAAGGCTGGGGTCTAAGAGCCCCAAAATCCCAGTCCCTGGTTACACAAAGCAGTAGTAGCTCTATTCAAGGCTTAAAAAAGCTGCCAGAAGGGCCTCCAAGATCATATCCCAAAATAACCTCAAAATCACTCTTAGAACACATTGTCAGAGATTCAGCATTCCTTCCTCATCTTCAGTTCCTCCTCAAAATAAGAGTCTTTCTAAAGAATGTACATATTAAACATATCACATGGCTGGATCAATTATAAGATTTAATCAAAACATATTCTAGCATAATGTGTTCCTTTTAGGTGTGGAAAACCTTTTGAAACAGTTTTTGTATGCTCTCAAGTTCTCATGGATTTTGATATAATGAACAGATGCATAATTATTTGACTACATGGCACTGATTTCCCAAACATGAAGTATGGGAGGAAAAAAGAATAAAATCCAAACCAAATGGAACAAGTCTCACCCACAGAACTTGGAGTCAATTTTTTTCCCGAAAAAGGCAAAAGTGGGTAGGAAATAAAATCCTTGCTGCTACTACTCACACATGGTTAACCAACTATGAAACGCCTTTTTTAGTTTTATATTATTTTTTGGTAGAAAGACAGTGAAGTACAGTATGATTTCTTCAAGTCTAGAAGTAACAGGTTCGAATTCCTACTGCATTGCTTACTTAACTATTACTTTTGAGCAAATAATTTACATTGCTCTGAGTCTCAGCCAGCTGACTTATCTATATCATAATTAAGATTACCTCTCATGCAGAGTTGCTAAGATCAAAAGAGATAATACTGCAGAAAGACTTAACAAATGAGATCACATAGGAAGGCCTTAGCCATGTACAACGAACTCAAAAAGAATTAAGAACAAAACACAGTAACAGATCTTAAGATTTACTAAATAACAGTATTTGTTTTTAAAGAAAACAGAATAACCATTAGTTGCATTATGATCCTACTTGTTTAAAAGCAATCCTCTGACCCAGTCGCAGGTAGAACTGAGTTTAGGCCGTACAGAACAAAAAGACTATTTAGGGAATTAGTTACTAAATTAGTTACTAAAAAGCAGAAAAGGAAGTACATAAAAATAGAGTATGAATTTAAGTGGCAACAAGATTTAGTCTAAAGGAAACTATCTTATCTTACAGAGTGAGTGTAATAGTTCATGCTGTAAATACCTTAAAAAGAAATTAAATAACATCAAATTGATTTGGTCATCAATATATCTACTGGGACTTGAAGAGCAAATTCCAGGATTATACCGCAGTAAACTGCAGCACTTGACAAGTTTGTCAACTGAATTCCTTTAACTAGGTCTTGTTCCACTTTAAAGTTAATTAACAACTTGCGCTCACTATGAAGCAATGACTGAACAAACTACATTTTCTAAGGCAATGACTGAATTATGTACAGTAAAATTTTAGATAATAAACAGTATTCTTAGAAAAAGAGGGGCAGGGGCCCCTGGTGGCTCAGCCAGTTAAACATCTTGATTTTGGTTCGGGTCTTGATCTCAGGGTCCGAGATCTAGCCCCAGGTCAGGCACCATGCTCAGCAGGGAGTGTGCTGGGGATTCTCTCTCCCTCTGCCCCTCCCCCCTCGAAGGGAGGGAGGGAGGGAAAGGGAGTGACAATGTGCATATGAGAAAAGTTGATCCATTTAATAACTTTCTATATACACCTCCAACATATATCTACAGCAATTAGGTTTTTCCCTATTTAGAATATTCTCTGGTGGCACCCGGATGGCGCAGTCAGTTAAGCATCTGACTTTTGGTTTCAGCTCAGGTCGTGATCTCAGGGTCATGATGTTGAGCCCTCAGCACAGAGTTTGCTTAAGACTCTCTTTCCCTCTCCCTCCACCCCTCACCATGCCCTCTCTCTCACTCTCTAAAATTAAAAGAGAATATTCTCTGAAACACAAAAATGCAATGTATTACTAATGTCAACTGTGGATCTTTCAGACCATCTCACCCAAGAGCCATCGGACTATACTTGATAATATTATCAATTTTGTTATCACAATTAGTCTTATCAAACTGAGATCTACTCTGTCTACTCCAACCTCTGTTAACTACATCTAAAAGTAATTCTAAAACATTAACAAACAGGGCTCCTTTTTGGGGATTACTGAGAAGCAAAAGCCTATTTTTCAACTGTAAACTACTTTAAGAGCATCTACGACGTCACCATCTATATAACAAGTGGGCATTTTAGAAAAACGTCACCAACATTTTTGAGTGTCATGCCGCTAACATTTTATCCATGAGCCATGTTGTTTTTACTGCACAATTTTGGTCAACACAATGAAGTTTAGGAATGCACAGATCTCATTATAGAACTGACTATATTAATTTTGGCTGAGATTAGAAACCGAGCCAATGGGGCACCTGGGTGGCACAGCGGTTAAGCGTCTGCCTTCGGCTCAGGGCGTGATCCCGGCGTTATGGGATCGAGCCCCACATCAGGCTCTTCCTGTATGAGCCTGCTTCTTCCTCTCCCACTCCCCCTGCTTGTGTTCCCTCTCTCGCTGGCTGTCTCTATCTCTGTTGAATAAAGAAATTAAAAAATCTTTAAAAAAAAAAAAAAAAAGAAACAGAGCCAAAACTGTGCTCAACTTCCCCTCTACACCACTTCCTTACAAATCATAAGGCCAGCTAGAGGTATGTACAGCATGATAAAAATGGTTGATGAATGTTTTCTCTACAGCAGTGCTGCCCAACAGAAGTACAAGCTGCAAATATAATATTAAATTTTCCACTAGCCACATTAAAAAGTAAAAAAAAGTTTAAAAAATCAGTATTTGATTTAATATATTCAAAAGCATCATTTCAACATGTAATCAATATAAAAATTATTAATATTTATAATATTTTTTCATACAAAGTCTTCAAAATCTAGTAATTTATACTTACAACATGTATCAATTCAAACTAGCCACACTGCAACTGCTCAAGAGCCACATGGGACTAGCAGCTATCATACAGGACAGTGAAACACAAGACAATTCTGTTATAATGTTACTTACAGATTATTAAAATAATTTATTTCATATAGTGAGTAAAATCTGGTAGAGAAACTTAAAAGTATCACTTTTTCCCCCTCAAAAAATTCTATACAAACAGTAATGTCAGAACATCTGAATCACTAATAACAGGAATGTGGGTAAGTGTTATTGTTTGTTACAGCCACAAGATTGTGTTTGAAAATAATGATTTGTAGCCATTTGAAAAAAAACATAGCATGGACAAAAATTAATTGAAACAAGGCAACTACATGAAGAAATAAGAGTCAATCCCTGAGGAATAATTTTAATTTTTACAGCCCACACTACCCCCTAGTGGACGAAAGACATCACTTACGTATTTCAACCCCGCTTCCTTCGCTACAGCTCACAAATTATTTTACCCTAATTCACTGTTTTTTTAAAATGTTTACCCTAAACTCAGATGAGAATAACGATTCTCAAGGCACACCCTCCACCTTCCTCTTCTCCCTCTACTCCCACACACATAAACCTCACAATTTCCTTCTGAGAAGAAGGAAAAAAGGAAGAAGCCCTTCCAAAGTCTCCAGATATCAAGGACTAAATCTTAAGATTTTGGAGCAAGGTATCCCTTTGATGGAAAGCTTTATTTCCAGTTGGACTGATAAGTAGCAACAAAGTACAGCCGACCCTTGAACAACACAGGAGTTAGGGACCCCAACCCCCTGCACAGCTGAAAATCCACATAACTTTTGACCCCCCCCCCAAAACTTAACTACTAATAGCCTACTGTTGACCAGAAAGCCTTACCTTTAAGTCGATTAATCCATATTTTATATATGTATTATACACTGTATTCTTACAATAAAGTAAGCTAGAGAAAAGAACATGTTAAGAAAATTAGGGGCACCTGAGTGGCTCAGTCAGTTAAGCATCTTTGGCTCAGGTCATGATCTGCGGGTCCTGGGATGGAGCCCTGAGCCTGGCTCCCTACTCAGCGGGGAGTCTGCTCCTCCCTCTCCCTCTGCCCCTGCTTCTGCGTGCGCATGTGCTCCCTCTCTCCCTCTCAAATAAAAATCTTAAAAAAAAAAAATCATAAGGAAGAGACAATACATTTAATAGTACTGTACTGTATTTATTAAAACAAAAAAAAAATCCACGTACAAGTGACTCATGTATAAGCAGACCAGGGAGCACAGTTCAAACCTGTATTCTTCAAAGGTCAACTGTACTCTATATTCCACTTGGAGTAATACCCAAGAGATGGAATGGAATGACCTGGGCTAGAAATCTCTAGTTTTTTCTCTCAAGCCAAGACTGAATCAGTATTTCTGTTAAGTTCAGTGAAAAAGAAGAGACTTGGAAGCCAGGGAAGGACTTCTGAAAAGCTAAGTATATTCAATCAACTTGTTTCTCAGGTCTGAATTAGTCTGGAAGCATCTCCCCTATAGTTCAGTTTCCTGGACATTAACACCACCCCTCTTACTACAGCTAGGACAATAACTATTTGAAGATAAGAACTCCAGCTAGCAAATGGTGGTGATGACATGCTAAATACATGCTTGTTCAATGAATAAATGTTTGTGTGCTCAGGCACCACACAGAGCTGATAAGAAGAATTACTATACTTACTGTGTTAGTAGTAGGGAACTTCCACCCTAGGAATGGCATTTAAATTATTCTGATTACTGACAACAGACAAAAATCTGAAAATCTTATTAACAAAGTGTACCTCCAACAGGGAAAACCATTAGGCTAATTCCTTGTCTATCACCCACAAATTCTTTTGTTCCACTAAACCCATCAGGTTATACTGCAGTCTGTGTTCCTTTTCCTGCCCCCACTAGTCTGTAAATTCCTTAAGGGCAGGGATTCTATGCGATTATTAAGCACTGTGTCCAGATACGCAGAGAATCAATAAAAAAATCAAGTAACAATAACGAACTGTGACAAGTAGTGACAGAAGTGCTCTGAAATGTTGTGACTCTGAAATATGAATTTACTAACAAATGTTTATTTTGTACATGACATTGTATCAACTAATTCAAAGGAAGAATTTTTAAAAAGTCCCTTTGTCCCCCAAGAATTTATTTCTCTCTTAGTATAAAGTACATATAAATGTCAGTTTTTGAAAGATGCGTTTTCAAATAGGGTATGTCAAGGTCTTAGAGAAGGTACAGGAGTGATTAGGGATACTAATTACATGAACAGGACTAGACCGGGAGCACATTATGTTCTTGCTTATTTCTAAAGACATTTCAAAAGTTTTCTGGAAAGATAACTTTACATCTCCATCTTTTTTCTGTTTTTTTTTTGAAAGATTTCTAAATATTGGCATCACAGTTGAAAACAATGCCAACTACTCCTTCATAAAACACTCATGAAATTCTTGATGGTAAAAATGTCCTGTGAATACCCAGCACTGTAAATACTAGTAGACTCATGAAAGTTAACATTCCCATTTTTTCTTGGTTTCTGATTTGATGGATAATATAAACACTTCATTGCCTGGACTTTCTTTAGCACCAGCTCAAAAATTTAAAATATGCCTTTACTGATCTGAATAATGTAACTGTCCTTCTGTCTTAATGAATTCTGTGTCTTCAGGATGTCTTGGAACTCTGAATGAAGAGATTATCTAGCTGAGTAACATTTCATTGAGATTGCTGCTGTAATAAAATCCTTAAGTCACTGTTAGCAAACCCATCAAAAAGCATTTTTTTAAAACTTGCATATTTTAGATTCTGGGAAAAGTATATAATTTAGTAGGTAGGGGAGGAAAGGTCTTCTGTATTCATCCTGAATGAAAATAGGCAATTTCTTAATTGCCTGTTTCTGTAGAGTGAAAACTAAAATTACGAATGATGCCTTAGCAAAAACCAGTGAACTTGTACTTAAAAAAAAAAAAAATCAGCATTTAAGTTAGAAATGATACAGACTGTGGGTTTCTTTCTTAAAATTTCAACTGGTTGAAGCTGATAATTCATTTTAAGGCCCTTATGTGTAATTTCAGTCATTTCTCTATATATTTGTCTACAATTAAACAATAGTAAAATACCCCCATTCATTCATGCCTTCCCTCCCCTTCCTTAATATAATGTCGGAATGGGAGCTTAAGAATGTTAAAGTCTGAAGTAACTGTTATTTGAAAATAGAAAAAGTTATCCATGTCACACAGGATTATGTCTGCCAGCATGAGAAAAATGAGGTTCACAGTGGATGTTCGTCATTCCTTTAGACCATCTGACAGGCAGAAGAGCCTCGCTGGGGAATAATACCCCCCAAACTTTATGGATCCCCACCTCCCTCAACTGAAGCTTTAGTCTTAGAAAATTTCCTAACTCTCTATTAAGCATGTGAGACCTAGGCTCAGTCGAAACCTGTGCATCAAAGCTAAAATCCAACAGAAGGATCATTCTAGAGATAACAGCAGTAGTTACCTCTAGACAGCAACAGAAGGGGTTCTAGTGGAGCATTCTGTACTTGGCATCAGCAATCAAACTGCAGAGTACAATGCACACACTGCTGGCAGTGAAGTCTCCACCATGATGTGATTCTGAGCTTTGTTTCCTGAATGCCTCTTTCTTTGCCACCCCTGAAGATTATGTGAGATACCTAATAACTCAATAAATACTATTTCTACTTAAACTAGCCAAAGTTGACCTCCATTGCTTGCTAAAAATACAAAGCCTAAACTAGACAGAAAAGAAAGTGAAGAAAAGGTAAGAGTTAACAAGACCAGTGGTTGGGGAGATGCAGTGGTTAAGAAGCTAAGTATCTCTTTGGGATTAAATGAGGTCAAAGGAGAGCACCAAAGTTGGCTAATCTCTATCAAAGAACTTCTACCTAGTTTAACAGCCTTTAAAGAGGGAGCTAATTTCACATTAAAAGAGCGAACTTCCAACTAGACAGCCTGGTATATCTTCTAGGGAAAAAACCTGGAGCTAAAACATCTCTATTTAACCCTAATCCTAACTGGACCAATCTGTTATACAATCATACAAATTCGCTTAACCTCCCCTACCTTCTAAACATTCATCCCTTCAACATTTCAAAGGTTCTCTTTAGCACTAAAATTGACTTAACATTTTAACACTGGAATGGGTTAAATATTACTGTTATATGGTCCCTTCTACTAAAAGGTCCCCTCTTATAATACTCTTATTTTTTAAAGATTTATTTATTTATTTGAGAGAGAGCAGGGGGGAAGGGAAGAAGGAGAGAGAGTCCCAAGCTGACTCCACACTCAGCACGGAGCCCAACGCAGGGCTCAATCTCAAGACCCCGAGATCACAACTTGAGCTGAAACCAAAAGTGGGGTACTTAATCAGCAGCACCACCCAGGCACCCCTATAATATTCTTTAACATTGTAATTACTGTTCACTACTTCGCCCTCCGTATTGAGGGAAGAGATATTATGGACTGTATCCCCAGCATCTATGCCAATGCTCAATATCTAAAGAAGAAATCTGTTGCTAATGGTACCTGCTTTTTTCCCCAATTCTTTCCCACCTGCTCATTAAAGAAAAATACAACAGCGACTTAAATAGTTATACTCCTAATAACCAAAATTTGGTTAACATTTTAGGATGTTTGCATTTATTCTAATAAAGACAAAAGTCCTTTTAAAAACAGCTTAACATTTTTACCTTTTTTCATTTACTGTGTCAGTGCACCCCACTTTCCTGGTTGCTTTACAGGTAAATTAATCAATATTCCTCGCAAACTATGTGGCACAAATAGGCACTTTTACTGGCCTACAAGCTAGTGGCTACACTTGTACAGCTACCATGTATTACTTAATCAATCCTTGATCACTAGTTACTTCAGGTTTCAAATGTGGTAATCACAACAAAATTTAACTGCTAAATGCCTGAGGTCTCCACTAACAGGAAAGGCCTATCCTTATTATTAATAGACAAGACAGAAGCAGATCAGCTGAAATTTTCAGTGAGGCAAACAAAAAGTTACAGTTGGTCCAGATTTCCATTCTCAATCCAGTTGTGCCACTTGACATAACTTTGTCCAAAATCCAAACTACAAGAAGAAAAAATACTGCATACTAACTGAGATAAATTAGAAAGCAATCAGATATTAGGGATTCTGTCTCCCCCAAAATAAGCATCCTTTAACAAGGCTGCCATACTGCACTGCTCCAAGAGAGGCCCATTCACACCAGTCTGGATGAATGGCACCCCCTGAAGATGTACAGTGCAAGATCCCATATACTTTGGATTAAAGAATAAAACTTCAGTTTAGCAGCAATACAAATCAACTTTATTATTGTCTAACTCATGAAAAATCAATTATATGGTAATTCTAATAAAATCAAAATGATAATTCCAATAAAATCAGAATATATTATTTACCTCAAACATCCCATTTTTCTACCCACTGTTGATAAATGGGCATCCACTGCGCTTTAAAAAAAAAATCTATGCCCCATTTCAGACAGTTATGTTTACAGTTATCCATTTTGTGGAACTAATACACAGATGACGAACACAAGTATACCCACACTGAGAAGGTATTCATTCTTTCCAGATATACAATGAAGCAGCATCTTTGCAAAATCAGAAAATAGTAAGAACATCATAAAGTTCACTGTATTATGGTAAGCTCTCTTCTCTGCACTCCAACCTTCCCCACCATCTTAGAGCTAGATTAGTGTATTAAACAGATAAAGAAGTAGAGGTCAAGTGGGCTGTACAAGCTAGTATTTGGCACAGCTCCAAGTCAAACCCAGAAAGCCTACCCCCCACATTCTGTGCTCATGCCACACATAACCCACACAGCTCCACATACCCAAAATCTTTTTGCTCTTCAGAATTAGGAAGTATCTAAGACATTTAACACGCTAAACATTATTTTGCCCACAAACCAGCATTTCAACCATTATGAAAAGTCAACTGTCACCTAAGCGGTAAGCAACTGAGAAAATACTAGTGACTGAAAAAGCAGGAGTATTATTGGGCAGTAGGGGTGCACCTTCTGCAAAAAGCTATCCCTTACATATTCCCCCCTACTGTCTGACTCCCCAGCTACACTAGTACCTATAGGTCAAGGCCCAGGTGTAGTGTTTGCAGCTGAGCACCAGAGTGTCTCACATTCCACACGGGCTGAATGAACAGAACTAACTACTCCTGAAAAAAAATACGGAGAGGGTAAAGCGGGACTCAAGAACTTTCAAAATGGCAGGCCCAAGGTTTTAAGGAGTCAGACAGTGGCCAGAAATGGCAGGAATATGCAAAAAAAAAAATTAAAAATAAGGATTTTTTAAAGTTTTAAACCCAATCTTCATGAACTATTTCATACTTCTGCTCAAAAGCTTTGCCCTTGCTATTCTGTTTACAAGTTGTGCACTTAAAGAACCAAATACTAAGCACCAGAGTATCAGGCTTAAGTTTCCTTTGCCCCTTTAGTAGCTCTGATAATCTAATCATTTTTCTCAAGTTTAATAATGATCTTCTGCTAATAAGAACTGGCTGACATATTAAAGATTCAGTCTTCTACCTTAAGGTTTTTGGAAGAATTTGAAACTAATCTTGTTTTCTTGAGTACTTTTGAGATTTTATTATTTCACACAGTATTAGTCTGGTTTGAAAGTTAAATAATCTTTTTCTTTTTAATTTATTTGAGAGAGAAAGTGAGCCAGAGAGAGAGCTCAAGCTGGGGGAAAAGCAGAGGGAGATAGAGATGCAGGCTCCACGCTGAGTAGGGAGCCCATGCGGGGCTCAATCCTGGGACCCTAAGATTTTGACCCGAGCCAACGGCAGACGCTTAACCCACTGAGCCACCCAGGCACCCCGAAAGTTAAATAATCTTAAGAGAGCCAGCTGGAGTATATAACTCAATAGATATTTTATTTTTCTATGATTTTAGATGATTATTTTGTCCTGTGCCACTGAGCCAGAAAAAAGAAATGACCCAGACAACTCGATTTTAATATAACTGAAATAAGCACAAATTTACATACTGAGGCAGACATATTATATGATAGAGCTTCTGTGTACAACAGTACTGGGTCAAATTCACCCACTTCAGTGGGACAGCCAGTCTCTGCAACAATATGAATGCTGGACTTAGGGCTTGCTAGCAGTGTGAACTAATATGATGTAAAACTGCACCTAAAAAAAATAACAAAATTTCAAAGATTACAAAAGCTCACAAAATTATAAAATAACAGATGTAAATGGTCCAAGAGTGGTTTCCTTGAGGAAAGTAATTAGATGACTGAGAGGTGGGAGACACTCAGCTGAGTATCCTTTTGTTGAATTTTGTAACATGTCCAAGTACTATTTACCAAAAAAAGCAAGAAAAAATGTTTTTAAATAAAATCACGCAAGGAAATTGAATAAGCATTGTAAGTAATCCTATTTTGAAAGTGACAATGTCTCATTATAAGACAACCCTTAAAACTCAGCATACACAAAGATTTTTAAAAAATGCTATTTACTGTTATGGAGAAAACTGGCTCTCATATACATGGCTGATGACGATTACAAGCTAACCCAACCTTTAAAATTTCATGTCTTGGAATTTATCCCAAGGAAAAACTGTGAATGTGTTCAAAAGTATAGCTCCAGAAATAATGATCACACCAAAGCCTATGAGAAAAAGATGTTGTAAAGGTAATGTGTAACACCACAGAAAAATATCCTTCTGCATAAGTGAAAACACACCACTTCAAAACAGTATAATCTTTTGATTAAGTGTTGTGCTGGGATGGAATGTTCCAGATCTTAACAAGATGGTGGTTTCACAACTGTTGTCAAAACTTAAATGGTAAACTTAAAATGGATGCATTACCTGTATGTAAATTATACCTTAATAGAGTTTATTTAAAATGAGAAAAAAAAAGCTTAGTGTATGTCTTGAGCTTACTGAGAGCAGGAAGTAGGTCTTAATTTGGGTAGACAGGGCCCCTATTCACCTGAGTATTTGTTGGGATTTAGAGGCAGGAGCTACACTGAGCAGGCATTAGAGATTTTGAGCAGTGGAGCAATGCAGGAGGGAAGAACCCAGAGGAAAAACACCAAGAGCCAATGAGACGCCTGATGACCGCTGGCTGCTAAACTCCTAACTCTCCAATAAAAATCTGTAAACTTGCAAAATGCTTGCAACAACATAGTGAAGTCTTTTATGGAAAATGCTTAAAGGGCTGAACTGTGTGTTTAGGTTAAAAGCATATATAATCCCAGAACTACAGACAAAAGAAAACCTCAAGACCTTGATAAATGGCCAAACCCTGGGCAGGACATTGGATTTTCAGAAGCTAATGAATTAGAAAGCTAGATAAATTTAGTTCCAACTCCCTCCAAGGGACAACACAAGAATTAATCCTTAAAACTGACCTGGATGTTTACATATGTTATTTCATTTAAGCCCCAGAACCACCTCCAGAAAGGTACACAAGCGGCAGAACATGGGCTAGAAGCACAGGGCAGCCAAGGGCTCTTTTACACTTAACAGCTGGTACTTGGAATCCTCGGCCTCCAGCAGGCTTTACATCTAATACATTCATGTTAGGTGTATCTGAGCTAAAAATAGAAAATGTTTCTTTATAACTGTAAGGTGTATCTGAGGTAAAAATAGAAAATGTTTCTTAATTTGTTCTAAAAGTCTATGAAGAAGTGTCCTCAGAGCTGAGGCAGTCACCAAGGATAGGGGCAAGGGTAAACTCCTGAGGAGCCATTTGCCTGTATCCTCTGGCACTTTCTCTAAGCCTACTTTCTTCTCTAACATCCTAGTTTGAATGCACACAGTTCTGGCCTGTCCTGAGATCTGAGGGTTGGTCCAAAAACGGGGAAAAATTCAACTGATTTGGAACAAAGGCATTTATCTACAGTGTATGTTGCTTACTTTAAAAAAAAATCCTGACAAATGGTGTGTATGGGGGGTGGGGGGGTTATGGCAGCGGTGCCCTTACACTAGGCTTAGTCAAAACAGTAAAAATTTTTTTTAATCTCAAAATCCCTAATTCTGCAGGGATTCTGAAGTCAAGCCAAATACTGCCACATCTTAGCGGTTTTTTGCTCTTCCCTATCTATCATGGGCTGGGCCAGAAGGTCAGGCAGCTTTCTATCTCTAAAACCTCCACACTGGGAAATTTATATCTATGTCAGATGTAAAGTAATTATCTCTCACTATCCTATACTTTGTGATTCTGGAGATGGGACTCTGCAAACCACATTCTGCTTTGCCAGGGACTCAGCACTAAACTCTGCAGATGAGAGGTGCTAAATAGAGGAACTAAAAGAGGGAACTTGCCTCTTCTGGGTTTCTTGGCTGTCTGCGGTGCCTGTGAGCATCATCCAACATCTCTGCAGCACATTCATTCAATTTACAGTTTACCTCACACTGAGAGCACCAACTTCATCGTCATGTGTCCCTGTAGAGGGTGGGACTCTCTTCAGAGTTCTGCATCCCAGATGGGGCTCTGCATTCTAAGTTCCTCAATTTTAATAATTTCAATCTTTTCTCTGTTTTCTTCCCAGACTTGGAAGTAGTATCTCCTTCCTATTCTACCGCCACAATATTTTAAAGCTCTTTTCACCCTTTCCAGGCACCCAAGTAACAACTTTATATATGTGACAGCTCCCACATGTTCACAGAACTGCCACAGTAAGGATAAGCCCAGCTGCCTGCACACCACCTAGTACTACCCTAAGCCTCCGTGCCCTCCACTCTGCAAAGGATAAAAGGACAGCAGGGAAGTAGAAGGGCAGTTATGCCAATTAAGGAAATGCCAACCCCACAGGGTGGCCATGCAAGCACCTCAGGTCCCTAGATGTCTGGGAACCATTCCACTTGAACAGGTAGAAGCCACAATGCCCATATCTAGCAACTAAAATCAAATAATCAAATTCAGGATTCGAAGGGTGGTTTACTCAAAAACACTAATTTGAAAAGACATATGCATCACTATGTTTACTGCAGCATTAAATAAAATAGCCAAGATATGAAAACAACCCAAGTATCCATGAGAAATACCCATGAATAGATAAAGAAGATATGGGTGTGTGTGTGTGTGTATGTGCACGTGTGTGCACATGCGCATGTAGTGGAATATTACTCAGCTACAAAAAATGGATGTGACTTGCCATTTGAGACAACATGGATGGACCTAGAGGTTATAATGTTAAGTGAAATAAGTCAGACAAAGATAAATACCATATAATTTCACTCATGTGGAATTTAAAAAGCAAAACAAAAAGTAGAAACAGACCCATAAATACAGAGAATAAACTGATGGTTGCCAGAAGGGATGAGCAAAATGGGTAAAGGGGAGTGGGAGATACAAACTTCCAGTTAGGGAATGAATAAGTCACGGGAATAAAAGGTACAGCATAGGGAATATAGTCAACAGTTATAATAAATAGCACTGTACAGTTACAGATGCTAGCTACACTTATGAGTATAGCATAAGGTATAAACTTGTCCAATTCACTATGTTGTAATACTTGAAATTAATGTTACACAGTGTCAAATATACTTCAATTTTTTTAAAGTGGTTTTATTGGTATCAATATGTAAGTTTCACAGACATCAGGACCAACACTATACCAACTAAGATCCACCCTTCTTCACTTTTCAAAGCAGCAGACTACAGCTAGATGCTCTTCAGAGAACCATCTGATAATATGCTCAAAGTAAGACACACCCAAGTGTAAATGACCCAAACAGAATTTCATAATCTGGGAAGATTTTTG
This sequence comes from Ailuropoda melanoleuca, assembly GCF_002007445.2. Classification (NCBI taxonomy): domain Eukaryota; kingdom Metazoa; phylum Chordata; class Mammalia; order Carnivora; family Ursidae; genus Ailuropoda; species Ailuropoda melanoleuca. Next base: position 64,045,977 of record NC_048232.1, read on the forward strand.
AGACTCCCAACCACCATACAACCAACTTCTCCCAAACTGCACTTCTCCAGTACCCCTGGAAGAAGATATAGGGTCCAGCAATTTTGCACACAGCTTAGGTAATACTTTGAGGCAATACTTGCACATATACAGGAGTCAAATGAATCTAAAGAAAAAAGTAACCTATAGAAAACATCTAGATTAAGGAAGGGGACAATTCCTGGGATCTCCCTGCCAAAGGATACAAACATCCCTTCTCAATCTTCTCACTCCCATCATAAAGCTTTTTCAATAGAGGTAAGAAAAAGACTCTAAATATTGAGGGAAATGGGTAACATTTCTGTACTTTGCAATTAATCACATTTTTTCAAGGTATTTGTTTTCCAACAGAAGTTGTATGACTGACTTTATGATATAAAAGTGGCTGATACCGGGGCGCCTGGGTGGCTCAGTCGTTAAGCATCTCCCTTCGGCTCAGGGCATGATCCCAGCGTTCTGGGATCGAGCGTTCTGGGATCGAGCCCCACATCAGGCTCCTCCGATGGGAGCCTGCTTCTTCCTCTCCCACTCCCCCTGCTTGTGTTCCCTCTCTCGCTGACTGTCTCTCTGTCAAATAAATAAAATCTTTAAAGAAAAAAAAGTGGCTGATATATAACAACCAGAAAGAATTAAATATTTTTTTCAGTCTGCCATAAACAGAGGGAACTGTCTATAATCAATATAAAGAAAAAAGCAGATATTCAACATACTAATACTTGTAATGTTTAAGAAATTAATATACATAAATCATAACCATAATTGGCCTGATGATTCAACTCAAGAAATAAAGGAGCACTTTGGAGTAAAGAGGTGTGTGTGTGCACTCTAAGAATATTAAAACTGCTGTAACTTGATTACTCATAAGAGGGAACATATGCTAGTTTTACTTTCTTTTTTCATTGACAGTAGACCTAAATAGCTGCATTTTTTAATACACACCTGAGGAGCACAGGGAACGAAAGAAAGCCTGCTCATCAACTAGGACTGGGTTCTTGGTTGTCAGGGCCCTGCTGCATCCTATTACAGAAAAATCGCTGAAGTAACCCCTACAATGAAGGGAGCCAGCACTGGAATTCTCCAATGCCTTTGTTTATGGCCCTGTTAGGGTTAATCCACTATTATCAAATTAAGCAGTAAAAAACAGAAAGGCTAGTACGTATGTGTGTGAGCCATCAGAGCAAGGGTCTACTGACTTTTTAAAAAGTCTATATGGTACTCAAAACTTTGACCCAGGCAGTGCCAAGTATTTTATTTTTCCAATGGTTAGAAAGAGCAAATTAAAATATTTCTTTATCAGCTTTAAAAAATAAGGAAATCCTGCCATTCGCAACAAGGAAATTATGCTAAGTAAGCCAAACATAGAGAGACAAATATGCGTGATTTCGCGTACTTGTGGAATCTTTAAAAACAGAGTAGAACAGTGGTTACCAGAGGCTGGAAGGTGGAGGAAAAGGAAAGATACTGATCAAAGAGTAAAATCTTTCCGTTATAAGATGAATAAGTTCTGTACACCTAATGTATCCTATGTGACAGCTAATAATAATGCATTGCATACTTATAACTTGCTAAGTAGATCTCAAGTGTCCTTACTGCAACAAAAAAGATAACAATTGAGGGGCGCCTGGGTGGCTCAGTTATTAAGCATCTGCCTTCGGCTCAGGGCGTGATCCCAGCGTCCTGGGATCGAGCCCCCCCCTCACCCGCCCCCGCGTCCGGCTCCCTGCTAAGCAGGGAGGCTGCTTCTCCCTCTCCTTCTGCCCCTCCCCACCTCGTGAACACCCACACCCGGGCTCTCTCTCAAATAAAAAAAAAAAAAAAAAAACAAATTACTTCAATTTTATCCCTGATTTTCTTTCGACAGAACCTACTGAAATAACAGAAAATAGTATTTCTAATTCTAAAACACCACCTACTTGTTATTAAGAACATAAACCAGATGACTATACTGTTAAGGTTTTCCCAGCAGAATAGAGGAAACAAAGCCAAAACAGAATGCTGGACAGTCACATTTGATGAGGGATGCTTCCCTGCAAACATGGCATAATTCAGAAGTTGGAAAATACATCATTTTGGCTAGTAAGCAGTATCACTATCAGAAGTTATATAAGAAAGGGGAGACAGGAAGGAGATGCCAATGAAATAAGACAAAAAGGCCAGCTTATATGCCAAGTTAAAAAGTTTGAACTTTACCCTATATACAGTGGAGAATCACATGATCACATCAATGTTTTTAGAATAATATGATGGATGGGGAGAGAGGGAGATGGGTGGACATTAAGTGAAGACAAATGAGTTCTGAGATTATTGCAAAAACAATCAGGAGAGGATGTATAAGGGCCCACATACAAAGACAACTGGAAGGAGAAGAGAGGAATGGGTTAGGAGAAGCCAGAAACATTTCTGAGGCTGAATCCATCAGGGGCTTACTAGCAAACTGAATGTGGAAGAGAAGCAAGGGGAGGGAAGAGGAGGAATAAATCTCAGGGCCCACATACAAAGACAACTGGAAGGAGAAGAGAGGAATGGGTTAGGAGAAGCCAGAAACATTTCTGAGGCTGAATCCATCGGGGGCTTACTAGCAAACTGAATGTGGAAGAGAAGCAAGGGGAGGGAAGAGGAGGAATAAATCTCAGGCCAACGCTGACATAATAAAGAAGAAACGGTAAGTGTTGACACACATGAACGGAGATAGCAAAATGAATACATTCTATTGTTTAAAAAAAAGTGGATTTAAAAATGTCTGCAAGACATCTCAGTGGAGATAAAACGCAGGCATTTGGAGATCTGAAATTCAGCACTAGATTTTGGAATCACTAATCAATGTGGACTGAAGTCAGGTAAAAGTAAATAAAGGTGTTCAGAAGAAAATATAATGAGACAAGGTTCAAGGTTTGAACCCTAGGAGAACATAAGCATTTAAAGGCTTTAAAACTATCAAAGCTGATAGGATACAGGCCTGCATACTAGTTATGCTGGAAAACCACATTTACTTCAGAATACTGCTAACTACTCAGCATTTGTGTGTTTTGTTTTGTTCAATTGTCTAAGAGCCAGTTTAAAAGTCAAAAGGGAAACTCAGTCCCAGGATTACCTGACCATGGCTTTTTCTCATTGCTTCAAATTCTCCCCAAAGGGATCATACAATCATCAAGTTTTAATAGGAATTATAAATAACTGAGGCCCAGGGAAACTAAGTGACTTGGCCAAGGTCACAAAGTTTCTTAATCCTTAAGATAAAGAATAAAAGTCAGTGCTGATTCTTAACCATTATTCACAAGCATTAGCTTAATTCTCTCAGTGACCAGCAATCAAGTCTAATCTTCAAAGATAAAGATTTACTACCACTAAAAAAAATAAAAATAAAAAAATAAAAAAGATTTACTACCACTGACTACTTTTTTTTAAACAATGGCTCACAAGGCTTAAGAATATTTCTTGAATGTTCTAAAGCAATGTAGGTTTCAAATATGACTAATTTTAGGAAGCCAATACAGAATATCTACCTGATAAAACTACTGCTTTGCTTCATTCAGTGTTATCATTTCTTAAAAGTTACTCAGAAAACTTCAGCCAAAAAATTCAAAAGGGAATGAAGTACTGATACATGTTATAATGTGAACCTTGAAAACATGCTAAGTGAAAGAAGCCAGACACAAAAAATCATGTATTATATGATTTCATTTATATGAAAAGTTCAAAACAGACAAAACCAGAGAGACAGATAAGCAGTTCTCAGGGGCTGAGGAACTAGGTAGGTGGACAGTGACTGCTAACGGACATAAGGTTTCTTTTCCGGGTGATGAAAATGTTCTGGAATTAGTGGCAATGGCTGCACAACTTTGTGAATTATCAAAACCCACTGAACTGTACATTTTAAATGGATGAATCTTATGGTGAGTTATATTTCAAAAAATAAATGAAGCATTTAGGTTTTCCTTCCATATTCAGTAAGATGTTAGCCATTTTATCTATGAACTGAAGACTGAAATAGCGAAAGAAAGGGGAAAATCATCCATATTACTTGATTATTTTGGTATATAACATACTTAGTACATTAACTGAATTTTCAAAATGAAGACACATAAACTACACTTCTGAAGAAAAAAACTTTTTCAGATTAAGACTGCATTTAAAGTGTCTGTGGTCCAAGCAAAGAAATGCTGACTCATGTTACAGCTTTAGCACTGCTCAAATATCTTCCTGGAGTTTGATATGTCTAACCTGGAATGACATTCTACTCCCCCCCCACAACGTCACTTTTCTACTTACCCTTCAAAATATAGCTCAAATGTCACTGCTCTAAAATCTCTCTCCCTAAACCTATTTTAATGGTTTCCCCACCCTGGACTGTCATGTCTTTGGTATCCCCACTGACGCCTTTGCTTTCCATGTATGAGAAGGTACCAGCTATGCGATTTTACTTGTATCATGTATCCCCACATTCTAACCATCTTTGCAGTGAAGCTGAGCATACACAAGGCCATTGTTTCTGCAAGGTGCATGTAAAAATCATCTGGAGATCTTAAAACATAACAAGAAAACATGCTGGGCTGCTATAAGTTAAATTTATAAATGCCCCACATAATTCTGATGCACAATCATGAACTAAGTACTCAGATTATAAACAAGTGTTCACAGAAAATGCCTTCTAGTTCCTATCACCCAATACAGCGGTCCCAATTAAACTGGGAGAAGATTCTGGTAGGCAAGGTTTGGCCAAGTATTCACTGATCTCTAATCACATCGGTGGCAGGAACCTGAATGAAGCTTGCAGCACTTCCAGGTGAACCCTTTCCTGAAAGGCACCAATAAAGACAGGGTGGACAGAGCGTTTTATTTGAAAAAAATGTTACTTAATGGGAATAGCTCTTTTACAGCTAAGGGTAAGAAACTTCAAGCTTTTTAGTTGTAAATCACTGTGCCTCCAACTGTGAAAAATATCTTTTCTAAAAAGCCAAAGCAAGAATTATAGTATGTGCAGGCGTGTAGGGGACTTATACTGGAACAGCGCTTGTCCCTCTCTCCAAAATGGGAGGAAATTAACTCAGGTACAAACACCCTCCCTGAGTTGAACACACAAAATTCAATTTAATATATAAAGGAATGTAAGATAATTCTAATCTATTTTTATGCTTATTGAATGAAAAAATTCTTGTTTAAAATTAACATTAGAGGTTATGCTCTGATGCAGTGATACCTCAAATGTATTTTGCTGGTAAAGAAACAGCAGGAAAGAGACAACAGCTGCTCTTTAGTTCCTTCTCACCCAAACCCTGAACCTCCCCAAATCAAAGGATCCAGGAGGGCAGGAGAGGAATACACCACCCCAGACCAAAGTCATTCTCTTAAGTGAAACTGTTACTAAACAGGGACTCACTTGTGCAAAAGCCTCTAAACCATAAGGAGACTTCTGATGAAAAATAAGAAAGCTAAGCACTTAGATTCTGCAATGAACACGTTTTTCCACTTCATTTGTCCAAATGATAAAATATAAAAATACAAACACTGCCAGTTATTATCTAGGGGCAGATAAGTTCTGGTGCATTTAATCTACAGCACCTGTGGTACGCAGATTTAGAGGGCCTAAATTCATATCACAGCTCCCGCAACCACTTAATCCCTCTGTGCAGGTTTCCATATCTGTAATGCAGGGCTAAAACTAATATTCGTATCCTAGGTTTGCTGTTAGAATTAAATTAATACATGTAACATGCTTAGAACAGTGCCTAGCACATAGGAAGTGTTCAATAAAAGATGTCTCACTTACATAATAAAAGCTGTATGACCAATCTCACTTAAGGAACAGTTGTCACACACTCTGGTGAATGATTCAATCACTAAGTCTGAATTTAACAATTCAGAATTCCTTGCCCAACAGTTTTTGATTCCAACTTTCTAAGTAATCAGACAGTAATACTTCTTGATGGGACCCTAAAAATTATATAAGACATTATCCATCACACATACTAGATTCCTGGAATATGGTATACTTGTGTGTATACTCTCTCTTCCTCTTTTTCTTTCAACTTTCCTACCTGCTATTCCATCTACCCAAAACTCACTCTCCCTCCTTCAACTTTAAGATTTTTATTTATTTATTTGACAGAGAGAGAGAACACGATGGGGAGCAGAAGGAGAAGAGGCTCCCTGTGGAGCACAGAGCCCAGTGCAAGCTCAATCCCAGGACCGTGGAATTGTTACCTGGGCCCAAGGCAGACACTTAACTAACGGAGCCACCCAGGCACCCCCTCCTCCTTCAATTTTGAAAACATTCCCTCATCCCTATTTCCTTCATCCTCGGACTATGGTAAATCCCATGTTTATCTTTTCTCCTAACACACCTCACTTTAACTTCTTGTTTCATGACTGAGTTTTCCATTAGATAGTGATGCACTTCTTGTTCACCTGGCTTAGTGCTAAATACATATTACGCATCCAGTAAATGTCCATTTATTTGAATTGAAAATGTCTTAAAAATGGATTTTAAAAAAAGGGATAATAAAAAGGCAGAAAAATCACGATTCACAGAAGAATGAAATTTGGCCTTGGGCTCTTACTAGCTTAGTAAAGTCATTTTTGTCCCTGCCCTATAGTAAGAGGGGAAGGGAATGATAATCCCAATTGTCCTTAAGGGTCATAGAAACACAGAGACTTTATGGGAGTAACATTTTCCTTAGTATAAATTATTTTTAAAAATCTTTAAAAATTGTAAATAAAGGCACCCATAGTCTCAAGACATAAAGATAACATCCGTTATGCGTCTATTTTCCTGACTATAATACCTTTAGTCACTAGACTGTAAAGACTTTGAAAATAAAAACAGATTTGCCCAAAACAGACCAAATTACTGATCGAGACATACTGAAAACTAAAGGAGTTTGAAAATCTGAACAGATTAGCCAAAAGCAAAATATGTCAACATTAGATTCTGAAAACAATGTCTAAAACCACTTAAGGGCCCTTGGCTGGCTCAGTCAGCAGGGCATGTGACTCTTGATCCCAAGGTCGTGAGTTCGAGGCCCACGCTGGGCAGAGATGACTTATTTATCAATAAATAAAATAAAACAAAATAAAATAGGGGCGCCTGGGTGGCACAGCGGTTAAGCGTCTGCCTTCGGCTCAGGGCGTGATCCCGGCGTTATGGGATCGAGCCCCATGTCAGGCTCCTCTGCTATGAGCCTGCTTCTTCCTCTCCCACTCCCCCTGCTTGTGTTCCCTCTCTCGCTGGCTGTCTCTATCTCTGTCAAATAAATAAATAAAATCTTTAAAAAAAACAAAAACAAAATAAAATAAAATCACTTTAAATTATAGCTGAATCCTAATCATTTAGAAACATCTGAGTTGCAGGCCAAATCAAAATAATAAAAAATTTTGATTTCTAAGTATCCTTAAGGGATTTTAGAATAGTTACAACCAGGCTTTTAAAAATATAAAATAGCCTGAATAGTGTGGTATAGCTCTTGAAAGAATAGCTAATAAAGAAGTCTTTCTGTTGATACTCTGAGGGCTCTTTACCAGTTATCCAGTTCTTTCAATCACACAACAATGGTATCTGCCACCAGAGATGCTAGCGCCACAGTTCTCAGATGATGCTGATCCTACATCCTATTTAATCCACAAATTAAAGATTACTATTTAACAGTTCAAAAACAAAATAATTCACTTAGGAAGCATTTTTAGAAGTTGCTAAAATTTCAGGTGAAGTTAACTGACTATTATTCCATCTCCAAATTTATATATCCATACTGATGTCCTTCATACACATTTGCAAAGAAAATTTCAACTGTATAATAAAATACCAGTCCAACACATCTTTCATAAAAGAGGAATATTTCTTGATATAAAATTACTACATATATTATGCCTTTCAGATCTATTTTTAGAAAGTAAAATTATATAATAATTAGGCACTTACATCAAAAATGATGACTACAATTGTAATGCTCAAAGCCCCTAGTGGATGCTATCCTCATTCCCTTGTTTCTGGTATTTATTTCTCTAGGGCATACACATCCATAACTCCCAATAACAGATTCAAAGGTACATTCACAATCCATACTGCCTGAAACTGTAGTACAACTTATTTGCTTCTTAAAAACATTTACACACAAGTAAACCATCCTACAAGGTTAAGGGAAAAAAGCAAAGTTACCAACTTCCAGCAGAATCCTAGTCATCCAACTTTTTTGGCCTAGACTCATCAGAGAAAGGAAAAGGTGGGCATTCTCTAATGTGTAAAACTCTATGGCTATAACTGGTCACAGTGTGGAAAAAATTTAGAACTTCTGCAAAGCAAATGCATAATATTTCTGATGCCATAATTACTTAGCATGGTAGATATTCAGGAAGTGTTTGATATTTTGACAAAACTCAATTTCTATTGTGAGAGTTGATCAACCTGGACTAAAGAAAGTGCTTGACACAGAAAAGCTTAAAAAATAACACTCAACTGCTATTTTTTATTTTACTTTCAATTATGCCCACATTTCATAATCAAAACATTAGGCAGTAAATTAAACAGTATCCTTATAACCTGAAAAATTAATCACTACCAAAAGCAGTCCAGGGATTCTTAACTTGGAATCCATGGAGACCAAGAGGATTCACAAATAAGCTTGTCAAGAACCTGAATCCCCAGAAGTCATATACAAAAAATATGGTTTATTATCCTAAAATGGTCAGAAAATTCTTTTTTTAGAAGATTTACTTATTTGAGAGAGAGAGACCATGAAGGGAGGGAAGGGGAGAGGGAAAGACAGAATCTCAAGCAGACTCCCCACTGAGCGTGGAGCTGGAAGCAGGGCTTAATCTCAGAACCCTGTGATCATGACCTGAGCTGTTATCAAGAGTCAGATGCTTAACTGACTGAGCCACCCAGGCGCCCCAGAAAATTCTTAAACTGGGACAACAACCAAAAGAGCCAAGAACCACACTGTTTCTGGTCAAGTTTTTACTATAGGAGTTTATCAGTTTCCTAAGGATGTTTTAATTACATATAACAAGTCCATCCTCATCACGTAAGATTTTCACGCCTTTTTTTAAATGGGGGAAAAAAAAAACATTATCAGACTTTCAGTCCTAAAAATAGGGCTAGTTATCTGAATCACTTTTCTCACTAAAAACTACCTTACATTCTAGAACAGATACCAAATGAATGGCTTTTAAATAGTGACGGGAAAAAAGTGATATCTGTATTTTTAAAAATCAAAATTATTAAAGTAAAAAGTATATAGAACTAAAGTTCAATGCAGAGACAGACCATACTGAGTTTTTAAGAATCTGAAACTAAACCTCACCAAACAGAAGAATTAATTCTATGAAAGACTGGTGAAAGTCTAATCTGAGCAGGTTGGTTTGCCAGGTTTTAATCGAATAAATCAACTCCTTGAGTAAGTTCACTACTGTTCTTAAGGCCGTATTTTACCGTCTTCATGATTAACTTTGAGAAGACAAAAGAACATCATTCCGTTAATGTAACATGTAAACTGTAAATCTGAAATAAATTACTGATCAAGGCCACAATTACAGATCTCATTTATCTGCTCCCAAAGTAACTTTAATGTTCTTTATGAGGAACACATTAGGAAGAACCTCTTAGTTATCCTCTAACCTATGCAATTTTAAGCTTTAAATGCTCAGTCACTTTTGGAGACTAAAAGAGCTCTGGCCAAGGAGAAGAGAGAAAAAAGCAAATTCTAAAAATTCTAGCAAAACACAGAACTGCCAAGATTCAGTATAACTCACACGTGTGCAAAATACCACTAACTGTAAGACTATTCATCACAGCATTGTTTGTATAGCGAATTCTGGAGACAATCTCAAAGTCAGCAATAAGCAATCAGTTAAATTAAGGTCTAACCACATGATTCCACAAAGAACCCCTTTAAAAAATGAGTCACCTCAAAGATACATGTGTTGGGGGGGATTAAGGTATTTGCATCAGGAGGAGGGGTATAGGCCTAATATATACACACTAAATCTTTCTGGTCTTTCTGGAAGAATGCACAATAAAAATAATGGTTGTCTGGGCAGGCAACTGGAATGCTGAAGGACAGATCAGAGAGTCTTTAATTTTCTCTATGTACCTGTTAGAACCTTTCAAATGTGGGCCTCCATGTATTTCCTATTAGACAAAATAAAAATTTATTTATTTTTTAATGAATTAGAGATTAACTTTTAGCTCAGACATTGGTTTAGACAGAATCTACTAAGCAATAACAATGCCAAATTATGATATAGAATAGCTCTCCTAAAACTTTCTTCCAGAGATTGAAGTACATTCATTCATTTAATATTTCAGTGTCTACCATGTCCTCTAGGTATTACAGCAATGCCCAAGTCATCTAAGAATCCCTGCCTTCATGGAGCTTTAGTAGGAGCAGAGATAAACAGTAAACAGTATAACTTCAAATAGTGTAAGTGCTATACAGAGAGGAGACAATATGGCAATAAAGAGGAACTATTTCTTTTTGGGAATAAAGAGGAAAACTATGTTTTGGGATAATTAAGGTAGACCTCTCTGAGGATGACATAAGAGCCAAGAACTAAACGATATGCCAAAACAAGCAATGTAGTAAACACAAGAAAAGCCCTGTGACTGGAACAAACTTAGCCTGTTATTGTTCAGAGTAGAGCAAAGCAACACTGTGGTTGCAGTAGAGTGACCCAAGAACAGACATGCAGGCGATGACCTCAGAGGTAGGCAGATGCAAGGAAGGCCTTGTGACTACAGGGGGAAAAGTCAAGATTTTATTCTAAGTGTGATGGAGAACCTTTGTAGAGTTCTGAGAAGGGGATGACATGATCTGCATTTTCAAACAGTAACACTAGCTGCTGCTTAGGAGACTAATACAGTAGACTAGGCAACAAATGATGGAATTGAACAGTGGTTTCGGAGAGATGGGTAAATGTAGCTGATTAAGGATATATTTTGAAAGCTGGCACCCTAGGGAATTTGCTAGTGGATGGTTTATGGGAATCTGAGTGGGGCAGTAAATGAGTGAATAGTAATTCAAAAAAAACATCTTATATTTGCATAGTTATTTACAGTCATCAAAGTATATTTACATACACTGTCATTTCATAACAACAAGAGGCAGGGGAAGGTCACGCTGGGTCAAGATCTGAGTTCTGTCCCTTGCCAGTTTTAAGATTCTAGGAAAGTCATTTGAATGGGTTTCTAGACTATAAAAGGTAGTCTACTTCACAAGATCAAGATATACAAGTATTAAATGATGTAAGACTTTTGTAAATGTAGGAGCACCTGGCTGGCTCAGTCGGTGAAGTATGCGACTCTTGATAATGGGATTGTGGATTCGAGCCCCACGGTGGGTGGAGAGATTACTTAAAAATAAAATCTCAAAAGAAAAAAAGAAAAAAAGAGAATTTTGCAAATGTAAGTAACGACCACATGGAGGTAAACAGCATCCTATTAATAGCTGTCCAATGAAAGACGGTGTGTTCCTAGAATTCAGGACTGTACAGCTACCTATCCTGCACCACCACCACCACATTCCACACGGAATCTCGTATTGAGGATGACAAAAAAGAGGCAAACTTTAAAAAAAAATTCTGCTTAAAAAACAAACATTTTCGGTGCCTGGGTTGCTCAGTCCGTTGAGCATCCAACTCTTGGTTTCAGCTCAGGTCATAATCTTACGGGTGTTGGGATCAAGCCCAGCCTGGGACTCCGTGCTCGGTGGCCAAGACTGCTTGAGTGTCCCTCCCTCTGCCCCTCCCCCCACTCAACCAGCACACATTCTCTCAAATAAATAAATCTTAAAAAAATTTTTCCCTGATTATGGGAAAATATACATAATACATGAATAGCACTAGAAAACACATTATAGTCTTGTAATCTTTCTTATAATTGGAGAAAACAGTTCTTTTAAGCTAAGCTATAAAAGACATTAAAGTAAAACCGCCTAACTTTTCCAAGATGAAACCCAAATGAAGTCACCTTTTATTAAAGAGGTGCTATCAACAAGATACCGTAAAATTAAGACCATATTTATGAATTATCACTGTCTTGGTTAAAATAGTAAAATTAAAATACCTAGTGTAAACTAAATTGTGTGCCAAAAAAATTGGATTATGAGGACTTCAATTCACTGCCATAAATCATTTCTGTAACTTTATTAAACAAGGTTTCACAAAATTTATTTTTCCATCCACGGCTTTCGTATTACTGCAGAATATGTCCAGAATCAAGCAAAACTGGAAAAAATGTTAAATCTTTCGTTCACTATGTATTTTGGAGAATTACTAAGAATATTAATTTGTATTATATAGTCCATAAATAACCTCAATACAGGAAACAAAAATTTGAAGATATCTGGTACAGTTAGATTCCCCCTTCTCTCATTTTCAACTGGGGCTTCAATAAACATGATTGGGGTCATGTGAGGAAAACCATATTGTAAGGACCATTCAACGCATACAGCAATTTAACTGCCTTGGACAAAGTCTGAGACAAATCCATAATACAACAAATTTTGCACTATGAAAGTTCACATTAGACTGCAGCGCACAATGACAATGTATGCTACTTCTCTAATCTCTTAAGAATTTCTACCTTATAAAAAGTCTTATTTCTTCAAATCAAGCAACTCTAGGTCAGAGACATCCCCCCATCTCAGATATATTTAAGAGCAGTTGCACGAAACACTGCACAATACACCACCCATTAAAAGATCTTGGACTTAGTATGCATCTCCCCCCCAAACTTTAGAACAAGCTAGATTAAATACCCGTTCACCAGGTTGTATCAGAGAAATGATGCTGCAATTTAGTCACTTTAACTCGCATATTAAGCAACACAGAGATTCAACTAAAATTTTCCTTAAAAATGACAAGAAATTTCAAGGTTTTGTTTTTATGTACTTCAAGAAATACCGCACATCTGAGGACCTGATATTATGTAAAGAATACAAAACCAATATGTCCATTTTTCAGAGTTCCATATGTATTTGTCAAGGTATAGTATTTATAATGAGCCGAGGAACAGTTTAAACATAAAGTGCTTAAAATCGAGAGGCAAAGGATTTCACCAAGTCCCCCATACCTGTTCTGCCCCTCCCCCCAATGATGTGTTAAACTATTTCCTTTGAGCAGAAACCGCTCTCAAAGAGTTTGCCAAACAGTAAAATCACTTCACAGAGATAACGAGCGGAAACGTATTTAAAAGAGAGGATATCACGAAACCAAGGGCAGCGGGGCGCGGAGTCCCGCGTCCCCAGACCCCGGCAGCCTGCGGCGAACATGTGCCTACGGCGGCAGGACGCACGGCCCTCCCGGAGCCGCCTCCCGGGGCACAGGGCCCCGCCCGGCCTCACTCTCCTGGTTCATTCATTCTGAACTCGGGGCTTCCGCACACCCGCGCTCCCGCCCGGCCAGGGAAAAGGCTCTAGGGCCGAGGGGCTGTGTCGGGCCACAACTCCCGCCCGGAGTTCGGGCCCCGCTGCGATTCGCGCGCGCCCGCGGCCTCCTCCCGGGTGGTCTGAGAAGCCGCGGAGGCCCGCGCCTGCCCGCGCCCAAGACAAGAACCCCGCAACCTCGCAGCCCCACCCTACGCCAGTGTGCAAGCCAGGCCTTCCCCGCCCGCGGGGCGGATACCGGGAAGCCCCCGGTCCCCGCCGCCCGGCTGCCCTACCGCGGCCGGAAGTCTCTCTAGAGCCCCCTCCCCAGCTCCTGACTTCCCTCGCCGCCACGGCCAGACCCTCTCCGCGCTGGCCTCGGGCCTCCCAGCGCGGGCCACGGGCCCGAGGAAGCGAGAAGCCGCGCCGCCCGGCCCGCCGCGCGGCCAAGAGCAGAACGCAGAGCCGGGGGTTGGCCTGGGCGGTTACCTTGATAATCCTGCGGGGCAGCCCGGCCATCTTGTCAGATCCCGAGTTCGGCCTCTGGTCTCGACTCTGGCTCCGCTCGCCTCACGCACGAGTGGAAGTCCAGGGCTCCACTTCCGGGGGACGTTGCCGCGCCCGCCGCCGCCGCCGCCGCCGCCGCCGCCGAGGCCCCTCGGGAAATGTAGTCCCAGCTCGTGCGCGGGCGGGCTTCCCTAGGACCTGGCCCCCTCCCCCGCGTTCCCCGCCCCAGCCCCGGCCTGGGGGTGGCGGAAGTGACGAGCCCCGCCGGGGCAGGGACTTGGGGGAGGAGGCGCGAGGCAGCGCGGAGCTCCGGCGCTCATGGCCGAGCGCGCCGCGCGGCGGTGGGATTACGCGGCCGGCGCCCCGCAGGCCTCTTACCGCGGCCACGCCTGGGGCGGTGGGCGACGTAACAGAGGCCCAGACGCAGGCTCAGCCCATTCATTCATCCGTTCGTTTGTTCGTTCATTCAACGTTTCTGCGCTGCGCGCTGCCGCAGCGGCGAGCAGCTCTGGTTAAATTGAGCCCCAGGCTCCTTCCTCAAAGGGAGGTGGAAGACCGAAACTCAGAAGCCATACTCCTAAATGCGGTTCTCGGAAGTTATCCAGGGAAACCCTAGTCATAGAGTTTTGATATTTAAATTTTGATTTTTAAATTTCACGTAAATCGGGCCCCTTAAGGCCAGGGAAGCCTGAAAGAAAGGGTCTGGAAAGAGTTGGGGGGTAGGGAATTGGCTTCTGAACGCAGAGTTGTTACCTGGAGGAATGACCGAGGACAGGATTAGAGAGCCCAGAGTAATCCCGGAGAGAGGGATTACCCATGGAGCGCAGGGCCCTAAAGGAAGATTAGAGTGGCGGTGCCTGAAAATGGGATTGTTGGAGAAGCATTTTGTGACATTTGATGACTGCTTGCTTGCTCTGGGATAGGCTTTTCGCAGGTATTATTTTACTTCACTGCAATCTTAAGAAGGTGTCTCTACAAATGACGCTCAGAAATGTCAACTAACTTTTTCCAAGATTATGCAGGAGAAAATGGAGCAGTTTTGACCCCATCAGGTCTCCCAAAACATGGACCCCTTAACTGCTTAACCAGTGTTTCCTAGTACAGCACAGATAGTAGATATGCCAGGTGCTGCGCCAGGATGTGCCAGGTGCTGTGTTGGGGGGTGAGAATACAAAGACAACACTGACTGCCTTCCAGTCCAATGGAGAAGAGAGACAAGTAATTAATTACAACCCAGTGTGTTAAGGGTTATAGTAGAGGTTCCTCCAAGGTGCTATTTGAGCCCAGAGGGCCATTGATTGATAAATCAGAGAAGGCTTTCCCGAAGGACAAGAGTTGCCCTCAAGGATGAGTAAAAGTCTAACTGACCTACTAGGGAAGAGCACGTCAGGCATAGGGAATAGACTGTAAAATGGCATTAGACTACAAGGGAAAAAAATATTTATGTATATGTATACACACACACACACATTGCATTAAAGAAATGGAGACTATGAATGCAAGAAACCTAGTAAAAAATAATAAGAGAATATTAGGTGCTGGGCACAATGCTAAATGATTACATGGATCATCTCATCTAACTATAAAGCTCATGAGGTAGGTTCTCTTATTACCAATGTTTTTAAGAAAACAAGCCTCAGAAGTAATCATGAGAACCTCACATAACCAGAAGTCTGAAATAAGTGGTTCTGTGATTAGAAGAATCGGGGAAAATAAATGACATTGGACAAGGATACTTTCAGGATATTTTAGAGAGAGCTCAGGAGAATTCACCCTGATAGGAAGAAAGGCAGATTGAATATTAGGTTGGAAGTGTGCTGTTCCACTTACCTATTGTTGCCTAACAGACCAGCTCATACTTACTGTTTAAAGCGACAACAATCATTTACTTAGCTCTTTAATCTACAATTTGGGCAGGGCTTGGCAGGGAAGGCACATCTCTTCTCCATGCTGTGCTGTGTCAGCCTGGGCAGCCTGACTGGGCCCAGATCCACCTCCAAGATGGCTCACATAGCTGGCAAGTTGGTGCTGGCTATTAGTTTCTCTCCTAGTGGGCCTCTCCCTGGGGCAGCTTTGGCTTTCTCACTACCTGGTGGCTGGGTTCCAAGAGTGAGTATTCTAGCCAGCAAAAATAGAAGCTGAATCGTCTTTTTTGACCTAACCCTGGAAGTCACATAACATCACTCCCACTATAATCTATTGGTTGACTAATCACAAAAACCCACCCAATTTCAAAGGTATGGGGCATGGACTTTACTTCTTGAAAGGGGAGTGGAGAGATTCTAGAAACTAGCATAGTATGTGTGTTGGAAGATATGGTTGTGGCCAACTTTGGAAAATATAAACTGTCACAGCTATGACATTTGTCACTGTGCTTACAGCCAACTGGCTTACTGTTAGCTGCCTGTGACTCTAAGTGCTGGTTAAAATAAGCATGCCTGGCTAGAGCCCTTCCCTCAGAGATGCTAATTCTCTAAGTCAGTGCCGAGGCCTGGGAATCAGCATTTAAATATCATGAGTAATTTTGATGGATCCTAAAATTTGAAAATAAAGATTTTGAATAAACAAAATATATAAACAAAAATTGTTGCCACGTGCCTTCTATTGGCTATTCTCTATTCGCGTAGATAATAAGTATCATGCAAATTAAGAGTGAGGGCACTGGAGGGGCGCCTGGGTGGCACAGCGGTTAAGCGTCTGCCTTCGGCTCAGGGCGTGATCCCAGCGTTATGGGATCGAGCCCCACGTCAGGCTCCTCTGCTGTGAGCCTGCTTCTTCCTCTCCCACTCCCCCTGCTTGTGTTCCCTCTCTCGCTGGCTGTCTCTCTCACTGTCGAATAAATAAACAAAATCTTTAAAAAAAAAAAAAAAGAGTGAGGGCACTGGAGCCCTGGTCTAGGTTCGAGAACTTATATTTGCTATCCTTCGTTTTTTTCGCCTATGAAATGTGCATACTTCATGTGATTGTTGTGAAGTTTAAATGAACACTACATAGCACTTAGCAAGGACTACTATTTTCACAATCTTGATAGAACCAGGTATAGTTTTCCTTAGGAGACCAGATTTTTAAAACATGAAAGTATAACTTTGGCAGAGACTATTTGATGGCACGAAACACTCCTAAGAGTATTATCAATAAAATCTATTTTTGCACGTCTCTTCTAGTTGTTTTTCCCATTCTTTTCCCGCTTGAGAACAACTCACACTATACTCATCTGGGAAATAAAATCTGAACTTCTGATTCATATAAGTCCTGTAGAACAGGATATCATCTTAGAAGAACAGATTGCCACAGGATCAAGATAAGGTCTATTCTCAAGTTAGAAACCTAGTTAAGAACCCTTACTCTAAAATGTGGTTGAAACAAGGATATCCACCAAACTAATTGAATCGATTCCTTCAGGGAGGGGTGTTGGGTATTGGAGAACAGAGATAAAAGAAAGTCATTTCACTTACACTCTTGTACCTTTTAGATTTTGGACTATGTGAATGTGTTACTTATTTGAAACATTAAATAATCCGATTCACTAATTTCAACAGTCTTAAGAGATATTCAAAGTTCTTTCAATGCTGATCAAGGATGATGCTATACACTCAAAACTCAGTAAAAAGATGCTGGTCCATGATATTGAATAAATTATAGTGACCAGATAGCTCCACTAAGTTGAGTAGTACTAGGCAGAATTCTTAGCTAATTAATCTCTGGCTTTTTGTCAAGCCTTACAGCTGTGTTTTGTTCTTGTTATTGTTGTTTTGTTTTGTTTTCCCAGTCTCTGCTCCTTCCAGGACTCAAACTGCAAGTCCCTTTCCATTATGATAAAGGGAGGGAATAAGCAAGAATGCTGTACTGGAGGAATTAGAGGCATTCTATTCCACGAAAATCTCTTACTCCCAGAACACTATTTTATTGGATCCTGTTCCTTTCCTACCCCCAACCCCAAATAGTCCAGGTTTGCTACTTTGGTCTTATAAGAGTAGATACATAAGTACTATTTACCCTGCAGATAATCTCTTGGGACATTTATACCTGAGCTCCACAGCATTATGGATCTCCTCCATTTTGGTCACCAGTGTACCCCTGAGGCCTAGCTCAGGGCCTTCTACATGATTGTTCTCAAAAAATATTTGTCAAGAGAAAGAACCAATAACTGCAAGGGGAAAATAAACACCTCTTTGAAAATAGGTCACATAGATTCATGATCAATAAGTGAATGCTTACAGAAAGCACGGGATGTTTATGTTCATCCCTCAACTTTTCAAATTCCTAAAGGGCAACAGTTTTATTCAGAAACTGCCTTGTGCTTTACAAAGACAAAGTAGAGTAGATGAGTTTGGAAAATGGTAGATCAGTCACCTCTAATAGAGGCCCTGTTTCAATTCAGGAGGGGTAGTCATCAGGCAGAAGTATTTGTTTGCAGTACCCTTATTGTTTCTTGCAGCATAAGGAAACCGTTTCGTGGGCAATCAAGACAGGAGTATCTGTGAGAAGAGAGTTCATGAACACTGACTCAGGGAGGAAGTGGGTGGGGGAGGAAGAAAAGGCTGCACACTGGTTTAAAAGAAGAAAGAAAAAAAAATGCCTGCTGCCTCATATTCAAGATGTCAATGTAAGTAGCTGAGCACTTACATCGTGTTAACCAACGCAATGCCAGCCTAAGAAAGAGCTGAGCAGGACCAGCCCGGGTCAGAAGAACACCATCTCAAGGTGGAAGGCATCAGTAAAGATGAGACCTAGGAGAATCAGAGTAATAAGGTTTGCCTTTGTTTAATGCCTTATGCTTTACAAAGCGTTTTTTAATGTCCTCTCACCCATAGGGGGCCCTTTAAATGCATGCACCGCTGGAGGCATTCTGTAGAGTCCATCGTTGACTCCGCCACGTCTCTATAAAAGTAGATGGAGGGGGTATGCCTTTCTCTGGGCCATTTCCCAACAGCAACAGGATTCCAGGGGATGGTGACTCAAGACATTTGGCCAGAAGCCCGGTTGGAACAGGAACTCTGAAAGCAAAATTCTTTTCCTTGCAAATGTGTGCCACCCTTCCAGGTTCCCAAAGGACTATTTGTGCGCCATGACCTTGGGCTTCAGTTGCTGCGTAACGGGGCCTGTGATTGCATACTCAGCCTACCAGTTAAACTGTTCCTGAATTTCCCCACCTGGTATGCCTTCACCTTTCTTCTTCTCCAGCCAGCATCTGTCCCTCTGTCTTACTGGCTTCTCATATGCTTCTCAGTTGTGTTGCTTGCTGTCTGCAGAAACTGCCCACCTGGTCCCAGCATGATTAGATATGTTTTGAACACTGTTTTGCTTTTGATAACAATGACTTGGGATCCAATAAACTCTGGAGCAGAGGTTTCCAAACTTTGGAGTGTTAAACACCTTGGAGGCTGGTTAAATATACAGGTGCAGGGGCCCCACCCAAGGTCATCTGAGTGCAAGTCACAGGCCCTATGCATCTGTGCTTTTAACACACTCCCCAGGCACTACCGAAGGGCCCAAAGCTTGGGGGTCACTGTCCCATATTACCTGATCTGCTCAAGAAAACAAAACTGTTGCAACAGCAGCCTTGACTTATACTCTTCTTGTTCCTGTTTTGCTAGATCCTTTTTGACCCTAAGCCCATATCTTTCCTCCTGCTTGTTCTAATTTTCTTGGTCCAGGTATTAGATATTTCAGATTGTTTGGGTTTAAGTTGGCCCAAGCGTTCAGTATTCCAGATTGTTGGGTTTTGAGGAGGCCCAGAAATAAAACCCACTTTCCCCTCCTGAAACTACAACCGAATTGAAAGAGATGGAGTTCAGAATTGCTTTCATTACTAATTTTTCATTACTAATAAAACTGGAGAACACAGCTCTAAGTCTGCAGTAATTTGGGTTGACTCACATTCTCCCAACCTGCTCCCCAGTCACAGGCACAGCTGCCCAGTCACTTAGCACAGCCAGACAAGTGTGGGCCCGGCAACCCCGGCCAGAGCAGAGCTGGGAATGCTGGAGAGCAGAAGACAGGCCACTGAAGAAGAAAGAGAAGGAGGAAGAGGAAGTGGAGGAGGAGGAAAAGGAGGAGGAGAAGAAAGAGGAGAAAAGACATAAAGAAAGAAGAAAGGGAGAAAGAGAAAGGAAAAGAAAGGGAAAAGGGAGGGAGGGAAAGAAAAGAGAGAAGGAGACAAGGCTGAGCAGACCCAACTCATTATTTTAAATTCACCAATCAGGGAACTTATTCCTCTTAGTTTCAATTTACAAAACCTCTTGACATCTTCTTAACCTACTGCTTACTTTCCGTCTCTAGTCCCCAGAGGCAACCTCAGCTTCACAGTCCAGACTTCATCGAAGCTTTGACTATCCCGTGATCCATCATACCTACACTCTAACACCCTAATTTTCACATCTGGGTGCCTTTTTACTCATGGTTCCCCACCCCATCTGCCCACTGGTCTCACCCTCCTCTCCAAAACATCTTGCACAGTATGTTCTAACAAATCCTCCCTGTGATTATCTGTTTACAAATCTCCCTCCCCACGCAATGCACCCTTGTAAGGCAGTGAGCACCATGTTCTTTCTGTGTGTGCAGCAGTGACCTAATGCCCGACACATATATTTCTCCTTCCTGCCTTTCTGCCTTCCTTCATTCTCTGTCTATTATGTACTAGGCCCCCCCTAGCAACCGGTATGTTTTTTTTTAATTTAAATTCAATTAGCCAACGTACACTACATCATTAATTTTTGATATAATGTTCAATGATTCTTTAGTTGCATATAATACCCAGTGCTCATCACATCACGTGTCCTCCTTAATGCCAACCAGTATTTAAAAATGAACCGGGTAGGGGCGCCTGGGTTGCTCAGTCGTTGAGCGTCCGCCTTCAGCTCAGGGCGTGATCCCGGAGTTCTGGGACCGAGCCCCACATCAGGCTCTTCCGCTGGGAGTCTGCTTCTTCCTCTCCCACTCCCCCTGCTTGTGTTCCCTCTCTCGCTGTCTGTCTCTCTGTCAAATGAATAAATAAAATCTTTTAAAAAAATGAAAAAAAATGAACCAGGTAGGATCTCTAATCTTGAACTTACTTTCTAATATGGAAAACAAATATTAACACAAATTAATATATTTTATGTGATAAGTTCTGTAATTAAGATACTGAAGATACAGTGAAGAGTATACATAAGATACAGGGAAGGCTTCGTTCACTAAATTATTTAATAAACGTTTAGTGAGTTCCTATTAAGTACCAGGCACAATACTAGTTTCTACAGGTAAATGATGCACCAGATCAGACACGGAATTGCCCTCATGGAGAATGGATACAAACATATATGAATGAAATTAATACAAGATAAGTGTGAAATGTTTTTTAATCAGAGTTCCTGGTTGCAGGCAAAGAAACTGACTCAGACTAACAGAAAAGAAACTCATTGGGAGAATGTTGGGTGGTTCATGTGATCACAGGGAAAGCTTCAGACCAGGCTTAGAAACACGAAGGGTGCTGGCATTTTGGAACTGGGCAAAGAAGGGAGCCAGAGGACTCACCTGGCCAGTTTTCTGTTGTACACTTCTCCCCTGTCCTCCTTCAGCTATGGTGTTCCTGAGTCCAGAGCCCCTTGGATTCTGATTGCCATTTCTGACTAGGGTGGGGTGACGGGCATGGGAGTCTGGAGTCTAAATTTTCAACCATTCCATCAGTTTTCAGTTCCCTCCTTACTCCCTCTTCCTAAATTCTTGGTGCCACCAATTATTTGAACCTTGGTACAACCTGCAGTCTTAACATTGCTAACTCAGGTGCCATTCCTGCATTGGCTGGCTTCCATCCCTATTCTCGTTAGTCTTTGGGGATGATTTTTGAGAAAGAGGGCAAAAACATCTTCATGATGAAATGAGTATTTTTGTGTCTTTGAGGCAACTTTCCTACAAAAAGAGATTACTCGCAGATTAGTTTTTAATATTCAATTTATTGAAGTAACAATAAAGTCTAGTTTTTCTTTAAGCCTCAAGTTCAACTACAAATCTTATTATTCTATTGTAAGACTAGCAAAAAAGTTTTTAAAAATTAGGGGGCGCCTGGGTGGCTCAGTTGTTAAGCGTCTGCCTTCGGCTCAGGGCGTGATCCCAGCGTTCTGGGATCGAGCCCCACATCAGGCTCCTTGGCTGGGAGCCTGCTTCTTCCTCTCCCACTCCCCCTGCTTGTGTTCCCTCTCTCGCTGGCTGTCTCTATCTCTGTCAAATAAATAAATAAAATCTTTAAAAAAAAAAATTAGGATCACAGAGGTTCCTGGGTGACTCATTCAGTTAAGCATCTGACTCTTGATCTCAGCTCGGGTCTTGATCTCAGGGTTATGAATTCAAGCTCCATGTTGGGCTCCATGCTGAGTTTGGAGCCTATTAAAAAAAAAAATTTAGGATAACAAAGCTCATCTGACAGGCCACAAACGAAATCTGATAGTACAAATTATCTTATATCTCCTAAATTCTTCAACATAAACATGGCATACATGTTTGTAAATGTGTTGTATTTTCAAATCTAACTGTAAACTAGGACAAATAGGTGGGTTTGATTCATTCTGTCATTTCTACACTTAATTCTAAATCTTTGAGGAACTAAAGTCACATCCAGGGGAACAATTAAGGAACCCCCAAGTAATCTGAGATTACCGACACAAGCAATTTGGGGGTGCCTTCTAGATTGGCTGTGAGGGTGAAGTCTGGAAGAACAGACTTCCCCGATCATCTTCTGAATGACCTGGAAGGAGAAACAGAACCCTCTTTTATGGCTGTGGTACCAATAGGAATTCCAAGACCACGCCCACCAAATGAGGTCGTCTCACTGCCCCTGTCACTTGAATTCAGGTTACACATTTACTTAATTCTTAGTGTGATTGGAGCCCCTAATCTCTTACCTAGGTTGTTGTGCTATTTGATTTACCAACATATTCAATAAAGCTACTTATTGCTTGAAACTATTCAGAATTCTTTTCACATTCTATCAATATAGGAGAGTCACATTGCTTATATTTTAGTGATATCCAATTGTACTCTGCACCAGTCTCTGGCTTTCCACTTACAACACAGAGGCATGCTAATAACACTTTCTGATATGGTGCCAGTTATCTCTCCTTTGCTCCTCCCCAGATGCACTCTTACTTAGTCCATCCTGCTCTCTGCCCAGGAAGTTGATCTGAATGTACTACCTTGTGTGGAGGGGGTTCCTTACCCTCTGGCTTGGGGAAGGATGGGGAGTTCAGAGTAATTATTAACCTGGGTTAGTCCTGGCAAGGTCGCTTTAGGCTAGCTCTGCCCTTCTACAAAAGGTTACTGCTTCTCTCAAGGTAGCCAACTATAGGATTCTCTCCTTCTGGGGTCCAGTAACTGCTCCCCCTCTTTGTCCCTTCTGGTCTGGAAGAAACAGCCAGTGCTACCAAGCCTGGGTTATACTACTGCTACTTGTTGTAATTCCACTCCTGCTTCTGTAAAGAATCCCTCTGTAAATAAACTCTTCTGGAATTATACCAGTTTGAGTTTGTCATCTGTTTTCTGCTGTGACTTTAAGTGATATACCAACTTAGAGCTAGAAATTATTGTTGTCCATTTTAGACTAACTATATTTTTCAGTTTTAAGCCCATTCCTTGGACTATTTCTGACAGTCAAAAGGGAAGGATTGTATTTTAATGCCTAAGAAATAAATAATCTCCTTGGGCAAGATATTCATAAAAATTTATTATACAAATATTTACTAAGCACCTACAAGGTATAATTATTGCTAACATTGATTGAGTGCTTATTACATTTGTTAAGTATTTTACTTACCTTCTTCTATTTAATCCACTCAACAATTCTATAAAGTAGGGAAGATCATTCTTGTAACCCTTTTATAAAAAATAAACTAAGACTCAAAAATATTAAGAAAATAAATTTTCCCAAATAACAGAGTTAAGAAATAAGGGAATCAAGATTCAAATTTAGGCAGAGAGGGGCACCTGGGTGGCTCAGTCGGTTAAGTGTCTGCCTTCAGCTCAGATCATGATCCTAGGGTCTTGGTATCAAGTCCTGCAGTGGCTCCTTGCTCAGCGGGAAGCTTGCTTCTCCCTCTGCCTGACACTCCTGCTTGCGCTCTCTCGCTCTCCCTCTCTGACAGATAAATAAATAAAATCTAAAAAAAACCCCAAAAAACTGACACTATTTAGGCCTTCACTGGAAAGATGTTCATGATACATTGTTAAGTTATTTATATATTATGCATGTACATATAGTTTTAAAAAAGAAAATCTATATGTGCAAGTATATGTGAATTTATTTGTATGTGTAAATTTATAGGAATAAAAGAAAACCTAAATAGGTGTTTGCATGAGAGAGAGGGAGATTGAAAGAGAATCAGGCCATCTGGTTAGTTAGTATCTCAGCTCTACCATTTACTGGCATAGGATTTTAAAACAATACACATAATGAGTCCAATAAATGTCAGCTATTATAGTATGGACGTAAGAAGAGATGAAAAGTGACAGATTATACACCGAAGTGTTAGCAGTCATTATTTGCTGGGTTTTGTTTTTTTTAAATCTGTATTAGTATTTTTTTTAAATATACGTTTTCTATTTGGAAATGAGCGTTGCACAGGTTAAGCTCAGGGTTACTGTAATCAGTAGTTCCCAGGCTCAAGTCGCAGTTCTACCA
Organism: Ailuropoda melanoleuca; assembly: GCF_002007445.2. Taxonomy (NCBI): domain Eukaryota; kingdom Metazoa; phylum Chordata; class Mammalia; order Carnivora; family Ursidae; genus Ailuropoda; species Ailuropoda melanoleuca. Next base: position 64,070,508 of record NC_048232.1, read on the forward strand.
TTTGTAACTTGCATGACTTTGAACAAGTTATTTCACTTCTCTGTGCTTCTGGAATTTCATTTGCATAACAATAATCACAATAATTATACCCACCTCCTAGGATTCTCAGAAGGAATAGGAAAAAAACCCTGTAAAGTGTTTGAAGAATAATGTCTGACACATAGTAAGTACTCAAAACTGTAGCCAATTTTATGTAATAAAAAAATTAATAGAAGTTTTTAGAAAGATTATCCCAAATGGTTTGGCAGTTAGATTGCTCTGGAGTCTTTGATCTCTCATTTACATAAAAAGTGACTTTATTCTGTGAAGTTAGGGAAGAAAAAAGGCAATCCCCTTTTCAGCTGAAGCCAACTCCAAAGTCTTACAATTTTGTCCATTTCATCATTTTACTAGCATGAATTTAAGTGCTTTTCTGTAAGCCAATGTAAGTTATTGCTCGTGTTCCCAGTTTGTATTTTGGGGAATTATAGTTTTAAATTGTGAGCATCGAACTGCTTCACAACATGCCTCTCTTAGCTACTCTCACACCACGGTCTCTCTGTTTTCATACTGCCTCTCTCCTTGTCACCTTTGAGAGGTCCTTGCTGAGTGTCCTCTTCCACATGACCTCTAAATGTTGGAATTCCCTGGGCCCACTACCTGGGGCCTTTTTCTTTTTCTTTTTTTCTACACTCTCTCCCTATACGCACTCAACATTCCCCTGGCTTCAAATCTGCATCTAGCCCAAACTTTATTCTTCAGACACATCTGTCTAACCACCTGCCTCATTTTATTTCTGTTACATCTCTATTTGTATCTCCGAGATATCTCAAACTCAACAACACCCAAATGGAATTACTCAATATCACCATCATCAAACCCCTGAACCCGCTCCGCTTTCAGTCTCCCCTATCTCCTGAACCACACCACCTTCAAGCTAGTCATCAAAACACCTCCTGAGGTGTCTTTCCTCTCCCTTAACTCCCACATCCAATCAATCCATCAGCAGGTTCAGTCATCATTTCTACTTCCAACATCTATATGGACACTCTGCCCTTCCCTTCATCTCAGAGGTGCCATCCTCCATCACGTCGCCATTCCTCACAAGTAGAGCCAGAGTAATATTTTAAAAACATAAATCATGGGGCATCTGGGTGGCCCAGTTGATTAAGCATCTGCCTTCGGCTCAGGCCATGATCTCCGGGTCCTAGGATGGAGCACCACATTGGGCTCCCTACTCACTGGGGAGTCTGCTTCTCCCTCTCCTTCTGCCCCTCCCCCTGGCTCATGCTCTTTCTCTCTCTCAAATAAATAAAATCTTTTAAAAAATTAAAAAATAAAAATAAATAAAAACATAAATCATATCATGCCCCTTTTTTGGTGTTAGAATCCTTCTGCAACTCCCTACTGTATTTAGCATAACATCTATGCATATGGTCTTGGTCCTGATTCCATGTGATCACTACCAAGACCTACAAAGCCCAACATGACCTGGCTCTTATTCACCTCATCTTGTGCCACTCTCCTCCACACCATACTCTAGCAGAGGGTAAGAGATTTCTTTTTTTTTTTTTTCAAGATTTTATTTACTTATTTGACAGAGTGAGAGACAGCCAGCGAGAGAGGGAACACAAGCAGGGGGAGTGGGAGAGGAAGAAGCAGGCTCCCAGCAGACGAGCCTGATGCGGGGCTCAATCCCAGAACGCCGGGATCACACCCTGAGCCAAAGGCAGACGCTTAACGACTGAGCCACCCAGGTGCCCCGGGTAAGAGATTTCTATCCCCTTTAGACTTTTAAGTTCTTCCCTTAGCCTAAAGCTGTCTCTACTCTCTTTCCCATGCACATGGTTGGTTTCTTTTCTGGTCTCACCTTTGTCACTTTTTCCTGGCCCCATGAAGTGAGTCTCCCTGTTGGTCAGTGGTCTCCACATAGCTCAGAGCCGTCAAAGTGTGTCCTCTGGAGTCATCGTTGATCCATTCCTCTTCTGCATTGCATTGCGAATTTTTAACAAGTCCAGTTGATTGTTCATTCAAGTCTGTTTCTCCTCTCTTTCTCTTCCTACAAGATAGTTCAGAAAGACGTTACAAAACAGCTTTGAAGGATGGACAAGATTAGAAAGGACAGACATGGGCCCTCAGTGTGGGCTTCTACAGAAGCAAAGATTAGTAGCAGAATAAGCTTGGTATTCTGTAAAAATAAGGAGAGACACCAAAGCAGGCCACATTTATTTTTCTTTACTGTGAACTTATACTATGTTCACTTATTTTCAATATTAACCACTCAGGACTATGGCCTTAAGTTTTTGTTTTCGTTTCCTAAGTAGGGTCTACGCCCAGTGTGGAGCCCAAAACAGGGCTTGAACTCACAACCCTGAGTTCAAGACCTGAGCTAAGATCAAGATTCAGGCACTTAACCAACTGAGGCACCCAGGCACTCATATGGCCCTCGACTTTTGAGGAGTTTATTGTCCCCCTTGAATACATGATAAAAGTTGTGAATTCTTTTCAGAAAAATGTAGATATATACAAAATTTTGCAAATCATTTGCAAAAAGAATTCCCAGGCTAAACTGCTGCTTCAGCAGTCAATCATCTACTGTTTTGGATATCTGCAGTGCTATTGTTTCATTAATTTAACAAATATTGGAGGCCTACAATGGGGCCAAACATAGTCCTAGATGTCAGGTTTATATACAGTATAGAACATGATAGATACTTGTTCCTGCCTTCATGGAGCTTGCATTCCAGCATAAGAGGCAGAGGTTAAACAAGGAAATGAATGATAATAGAATGTTTTGTACTGGTAAATGTCATGAAGAAAAATAAAGGAGAGCAATGGGATAAGGGCAGATGAAGCTCTTTTATTGATATGATCCTCTCCGAGATGATATTTGAGCAAGACCTGTATTAATAAGGCAGTGGTCATGAGAAGAGGTGAGAGAAAAGCATTGTTGACAATGAGAACAGAAAGTGCAAAGGCCCAGGGGTCTTCTCTCCTCACTAAAATATAAGGCGCGGTCCAGGATTCCGTGCATTTTCTTCCTCCCTTGATGAATAGCCAGCGCAATTCTCAGAACACAGTTTTGAGCTTTCGGGCGTAAGGGCTTTCCTACTTCCCTATATCAAACGTCAAATCCACCCCCACCGGCCTTCAGTGCTTCTCTGAAGTTACCTCTTCCCCCAGGAAACGTTAGTTTACCCACCAAGAATCGATCTCGAGCTCCTCTAATTATTTGTATAAAGTTTAAAAAAAAAAAGATAATGCTTGTTATTTTCTAAGGATGTGTGCGTGGTGCAGTGATTTTGGGGGTTTTTTTGAGGGGGAGGAGTCATGCAACTTAACATGGGAGCAAATTCAGTGGATTCCGCCCTCACGAGCCCACCCGGAACTCTTCCCAACGGAGACTACATTTCCCAGCGTGCCCCGTGGGCCAGGGAGGTGCGTGAAACGGTGTCTTCTAGGACCCGTATTGAGGTAAGATGGCGGGCTCGTGGTAAGCGGCTGTCAGGTAACTGCTGCCCTCTCTTCCTCTGGTCAAGGAGTTTCTAGAAGCTAGGCAGGTCCAGAAGCCTTATGGGGAAATGTCGATGTCTCCTACCTGTCGTTTGCGGCTGGGTAAAGCCCCTGGTATCACCATTCTCGATCCGTCCTGCAGAAGGGCTGGCGTATCGCCGTGCCCTTCCTGTGGGGCTTCCCTCGTGCCTAGGCGGATCGCTCGGGGACCCCTCCAGGCCAGGTCTTTTGGTTCTTTCCCTGGGTGCTAGTCCCAATGCTCCTGGTAGCATGTTCCTCAAACCGCGGATCCTTCGAGGCTCTCCGCAGCTTTTGCTTCAGGATTGAATTCTGGGCCAAGGAATTTACTGTCTGAATTTCTCTCCCTGGAGCGAGTAATCTGACTTTCCAGCCGCCCCGATTGAGGGGACTTAATTTCCCCCCAGATATTTTGTTCCTTGATTCGTGGTCGGAAGACATGGGTTTGCGTTTCACCCATGCCACCTGTAAAGCAGCGGTATAGTGGGCAGGTAAATTGTTTGACCTTTCTGAGCCTCAGGTTCTCAATATATAAAATGCCTACTTAATGGACTTGTGAAAGAGCATATAATGTATAGGGAAACGGGGTTATAAACTGTAAAAAGCACACTGTATGAACTCAGGGAAAGCAGTGCAAATGTACTGACAGTGCATTTGAACCGCCCTGCATAATTTAGCAAATAAGACTGTGAGGCCTTTGTCCCGATTCCGTTTTATCACAATTCGGGGGAGGGAGAATAGTCATCGAGGCCAATTAAAAACAAGGACTGTAGTAACGGTTATAAGTCATTTACTGACAAAAGCCATGGAGGTTGTGGTTGTTTTCCCCATTTACCGTGGAAGAAACAAAGGGTCGTTTAGTTAATAGACTTGTCCAAAGTTTCCCAGTTTATAAGTGACTGACTCTAAAGTTCATGGAAGCAAATCATTTAAATTTTGTACTTTAGTTTTTTCATGACTGAAATAAAGATACCTGTCATGATCAGTGAGTAAATGAAATGGTGAAAGCACTTTTCTAAAGTGAAAGCATCTTGGAAAGTTAAAAACCTTGTACATATATAAGAGGGTGAAATTTTACTTGGGACTTTGGAGTATTTATATGTGTTTCTCTAAATCAGTATTTAATAGGTAAAGGATAGGCCTTGTTTAATATTTAATTTAATTAGAAACAATCCTACTTGATGTAATAAGATCTTGTGTATGGCACCTGAGAGGCTGTACACAGACACAGCATTAGAAGAAGGATGCATTGTGTAGCATGTATGAGTGACTGTTTCTATGGGGAATTACCCATTTGCTGAGTGCTCACTAAATGGAAAGAACTACACTAGGTGCTGAGAAGTTTGCATTTAAGAAAAATAATAATGGACCTAGTTCCAGGGCTTAGGTCTTATATTTTGGTGGTGTTCTTTGTCATATATCACATGGAAATGGAAAGTTGTTTAGAAGTTTTTCCTGTGACTGTAGTTCTAGCTAGGGATTCCTCTTGTTCGTGTAGCATCCAGGATATTGTGTCACTTTAATTTTTCATAGGTAGCCCTAATTTTTCTTTATCTTTTTATGCAGGGATGAAAATAGGTATACCTGGAAGAAGATTTTAACATCAGTTTCTCTTCAAATCATCTTCTTTCACACCACCTGATAAGCATCTTGATTCACCATGGCGTTAGCAGCAGTAAAGTGGGCGATATCGAACAGAACTATTTGGAAACATTTATTTCCTATTCAAAGTGAGATTTTTTTTCATGTTTTAAAAGAGGTTTAAAATTTTTCAAATATTGTAGAAATCCATGTTCACTGTAGAAAATTTAAATTATTTGGTTAATAGGCAAACAAAGAAGTGTTTAATTATTGTATATGCCTCTTAATAGTGTTTGCAATATGGAAAAGGGGAGAAAGTCTAAATGGCTATCAAAAGGGGGTGAATAAATTTTGGCACATCTTTATGAATATCAAACAGCTGTTACCAACATGAAAAGATCTCTAAATAGAAGAGGGGGAAAGTATGTCACAGAGCAGTATTTATTGTATGATCCCATTTGTACATTTAAAAGATCTACCATATACATGTGTATGTATACGTATAAATACAGAGTAAAAGATGTGGACCAAAAAGGTTATCTATAGACCACTAGTGGATTTAGCTGAGGGCAAGTGAGGGATTGACAAAGAGGAACTTTCTCTGGTTTGAATCACTTATATTCACTATGTTTTCACATATCACTTTTCAGTAGTTCTTAAAATTAGCAAGTAAAGGGCAAATTTACAATTCCATCTTATAAAAATCATTGCTAATATTTAGGATTTCGGTGTTTTCTGTGTACTTAGCTATTTAAAAAGGTGTATGTTTGTATTTAATATAAAAATATATTTTTATGTATCATAGTGTGTAAAATATTTATAATTTATAGGGGCACTGGCTCAGTTGGCAGAGCATGCAGCTCTCAGTCTCAGGGTCATGAGTTCAAGCCCCATGTTGGGCATGGCTCCTAGTTTTAAAAAAAAAGAAACTTATAATTTATATAATATATAATTTGTACCTTTCTTTTGTAAGAAATGTGCATGGTCTAATATTTTCTTCAAATCCTATTGATACATGTTTGATAGTCAAAATATTGACTCATATAAATAAATAGACTATTAAAATCTTATTTCCCAACCAGTCTTGCTTTCCCTCTCCCTTTCCTCTGAACTCTCTTCTTCCATTTCTAAAGCAGATACGTTTAGAGTGTAATAATTGGTTTGCTTTTTCTTCTTTAGCTATGCTAGCCAACTTTTTTACACATCTCTGGCTGACCTTATTCTCTTCCTTCATGTTTCCTATTTATTGCCATTAATCAAGTACATGAAGGAGAAGATTGTTCAGAGACTTTATATATAAACTAAAATCAGGATCCCTGGGTGGCTCAGTTCATCAAGTGCCCAACTTTTTTTTTTTTTTTTAAGATTTTGTTTATTTGAAAATGAGAGACAGAGCATGGGTGGTGAGGGAGGGGCAGAGGGAGAGGGAGAAGCAGACTCCCCACTGAGTAGGGATCCCAATGGGGGGCTCGATGTGGGGCTCAATGCAGGTCTAATCCCAGGACCCTGGGATCATGACCTGAGCTGAAGGCAGACACTTAACCGACTGAGCCACCCAGGTGCCCTGCGTCCAACTCTTGATTTCAGCTCCGGTCATAATGTCAGGGTTGTGAGAGCAAGCCCCACATTGGGCTCTGTGCTGAGTATAGAGCCTACCTAAGATTCTCTCTCTCCCTCCCCTCTCCCTTCTCGCTTGCTCTCTCTCTCCCTCCCTTTAAAAAAAAAATCAATTAAAACAAAACAAAACAATTCTTGATTACTTAGGAGCATTTTTGTTGTTGAGAATTGGCAGAGAGACTTCTGCTGCTTGTCCTCCTCTTTGCCCTGACTAGAACCCAGCTTCAAGGCTAGTGGTAAATCAGACCTAATCCATTTTTTCCCAGTCCATTTCCTGAAACAGCAATTTAGCCCTCACTGAGGTTAATCTGAAAACCGGTTAATCTGCCCCTGGATAAGTGAAAATTATCTATGTATACTTACTAGATTATAAATTTGTAGTGTCTAATTTATTTTGGTTTCCTTAGTACCTCTCATACATGGTAGGTGATAAATAAATGTTTGTGAACCGATTTGACAACTAGAGTTGTCAAAATATCTAGTTAACTAAGAATTAATTTAGGTTATCCCAGAAAATATTCCGTTATTACTCAGTCATCCTAATATTCAGTGACTGCCTAACTTCTTGCATCCTGAAGCCCCTTATTCTCCACAAGTCCTGTCATTACTATTATTGAAGGTAAAGTATTATTACTGTTACTGATATCTTATATGAAAAGGAAGAACATTAAGATTAGAGGCAAAGCAAAACCATGGTTAAGGGAGAAAGTCCAGTGAGCAGAAATAAAAAGGCCTCCCATATGCCAAAAGGAACATTTAAAACCTTCCAAAAACTACAGTCAACAATGGGAATGTAGAATATTTTATCAGTTTTTAAGCATACTAAGTCATTTGATCTTTACAACTTTGAATTTTACAACTTTGAATAATTCTACATGGTAGGTTTTTATGAAGATGAGAACTTGAGTTCTCTAACCCCTCAGAAACTTACCCAAGGTCGTATATCTGATAGATGGGAGCTGTGATTGAGACTTGGGTCTTCCCATCTTATTTAGTCTAATACACTTTTTGCTGTATCTTCTTTCCTGTAGTAACTTAAAATATTGAGCATTTGAAGGCTAAGTGGGACTGTCAGTTTTTATAGATCTTATCAGAATGCAGTTAAACATATGTATATGTAACAAGAATAGCCTGTAAGTTATGGAGAGCTGACTCATTGAAATTCTTTTTGGTAAATTGAGTTGATTGATGTTAACTTTGGCATTATTTATTTTTTTTTAAAGGTTTACTTATTAGAGCAAGAGAGCATGCACTCGTGTGTGGGATGGGGGGCGGTGCAGAGGGAGAGGGAGAGAGAGAATCCCAAGCAGACTCCCCACTGAGCACAGAGCCTGATGCGGGGCTTAATCTCAGAACCCCAAGATTATGACCTGAGCCAAGAGCAAGAGTCGGACGCTTAACCGTCTGAGTCACCCAGGAGTCCCAATTCTAATTATGTATTTAAAACCTGTGATATTTACCATTTTTAGAGTTTTTCTCTTGATAAAATGTCAGATGACTATGTATTAATTGTGTAGAAGTTATCATTTTAGAGGCAGTTCAGCAGTTACTTCTCTGTTAGTAGCCACTGTAGGGGACAGAGACACGATCAAGGTGTGGTTTCTGGCCTTAAGGAACTTACTTACACTTGAAGGTGAAACAGACATCTATGGAAATAAGAAATACCTGAATATGGCGTAGAATGTCATATATGTCATGAGGGTACAAACAAATGTCTGTGTAAGTACGGGGTAGAAATTTAAGTTTCTTGTTGAACTGAAATACTGATGTCTTGAGTTTTCCCTCCTGCCTGTTTTAAGAACACTTAGTTCTGTCTGTCCTGCCTCTGCCACCCAGCCCTGTTTCTTTCAATGAATGTGCATATCACCTAGTTGGTTTATATTCAGAGACTACAAACTTCTTTTAGTATTAATTTGTACATAATTAAGATTCCCAACATTGTAAAGAAAGTAAGTGTAAACGATGTTTACGTCATTCTCTGACTTGTCATGCTAAATGCTCCTCTATACTAGCACAGATAATCAAAAATCAAATCTTTTGAGAGTTGAGGTTAAATTTCTAATTCTTTGTATTTTATTATCTTACATAAATAGAATTTTGGGATTGACATTTTGCTGAGCAATCTTTTATGATAAAAGTGAGTTTTGTTAAGGCACTTTTTATGCTTTGGAGTAAGAATTTATGTTTAGACCTGTATATGCAGTCCTTGGGGAAAGGAGGAGTATACAAAGATGTGAAAATATATCTTATTTACACATCTTTGATATGTGTAAATAACTGATGCAGAAAAAACAAAAAGACCACAAAGAAGGTATAGCAATGTCATGTGAAGCATAGGTTTTGGGACATGTACAGTAGACCTCTCCTTTCTCTGTGATGGGAATTGTGGGGCAGGGAGGGGAAAAAGGGTTTCATGGAAGAGTAGCATTTGGCTTTGAAGGATGAATGGTATTTGAACAAAATGGGGATTGCATTCCATACTAAGGAGTAAGAGGCTCAGTTGAGAGAAGTTGATCCTTGGCGTTAGCCGGCATATACAGTAGTTCTCCCTTATCCACAGAGGATACATTCCAAGACGCCCAGGGAGCCTGACACTGTGGATAGTACTGAACCCTATATATACTATGTTTTTTCCTATATATACATACCTGCGATAAACTTAAATTTACCAATTAGGCACAGTAGAGATTAACAACCATAATTAATAACAAAATAGGACAATTCTAATAATGTACTGCAATAAAAATTTTGTGAATGTGGTCTTTCTCAAAATACCTTGTTGTCCGGTATTCACCCTTCTTGTGATAAGGTGAGATAAATGTCTATGTGATGAAATGAAGCAAGGTGAATGACATAGGAGTGTGATGTAGCATGAGGCTACTACCAACCTGACACTGTGTCAGGACGAGGATCATCTGCTTCGGGACCGTGATTGACCTTGGGTACCTGAAACTGCAGAAGGCAAAAACATGGATCAGGGAGGACTACTGTATTCAGAATCATTTTTTAACTATACTGAGCTACATTTACATTTTTTTCTTTGTATTTAAAGGAACACTGTTTCTCTGAACATAGGAGAAACTAAAAAAAGTAATTATGGCTCTTGAATTTGCAGGTATTCTAAAAACGGAAAATATGCTTTGAAATATGAGCGTTTTGATTAAGAAAAGTTAAATTTGAACAGTTTCTTTGTATTTCATCACTTAACACACTCCCTTTGTGAACTGTGCACTTGGTCTCATAATAGTTTTTATTTATTTATTTATTTATTTATTTTACAAGTTTTTAAAATACCTAAATACTTCCTGTATTCCTCTGAGCCTTAGCACTTGTAACTCCCTACAAGGAACATGGTACTCACCCCTACCAACTCCTGCTTATCCCTCCATCTTTCAGAGCACCTGAGACATCATCTTCACTGGAAAGGCGTTCTTAAACCTGCACAGTCCTATTTTGTAACCTGTTCGTGTGCCCTCTCCCAATTCCTACCCATTCTAACAGGGCTTGTCATTTATATTGGAATTGCTTGTTTACTTGTCTCTCACCAGACTTGTACCCTTTGTGAGAGCAGGGACTAGATCTTGTTGAATCCCTGGTCTCTGGTACAGCCCTGTTTCATAGTAAACACTGTAAATATTGGTTGAATGAGTGAAACTAGCTTTATGTTTATGTGAGAACATATGCTCAAATTAACTAAATCCATTTTACTGCTTGGGGTTTTTGCAGACGGAGCTTTCTATTGTGTTTGTCATAAATCTACATATTCTTCTCTACCAGATGACTATAATTGGTATGTATTTAAATTCAATTGAAAAAATAACAGTCTGTTAGTTGTATCTGAAATGATTGAATTTTATTTCTCGTTTTGTTTTCTGCTTTTATGATTCTTTAATTTTGTATTTAAAAATTATTTCAGTGGCCTTATTTACACAGTATCTGGGCTCATAAATGTTTTAAATAAAAATTATTATCATTGTGTTTCAGTGAATCCTTAATTTGTTGTAAGACAGACATGAAATGCCATCTTTTATCCGAAAGCATTCTTTAGCTTTTTGGAAAAGTCAATTAGTTTTCATAGTTTTTTCTCTTGGGGTTCGTACTATTAGCTTAAGCAGTTATTTATCTTATCTTTTGTTTGACGTTGAATAACCCTAAATTACAAGTAATTTAATTCAGTCACAATTTATTTGGTACTTACTCAATTCTAGTCACTATGCTAAGAACTAGGAATAGCATATGAATAAAATGTTGTCGTTCTTCTCTGTAGTAGAGTGTGGTGTACAGAAACTGAACATATTTTCTTAAGCTGTTTTTTTATTGCAAATTTTAGTGAAAATATGTTTTGTTTCTTCTTGACACTAGTTTTAATTTGAGTTTTAAGTGTATATTTATTAAGTACTAAGATAGTGATGAAATTAGACTAGGTAATAGGTAACTTTTTGAACCTGAAAAGATTGAGTCTTATAATATTTTGTATTATGTAAAACTCCATTCTTCATCAAAAATCACTTGATAGATTAAATGTTCATTATAGTTGTGTTATGCTATTTGCTCTTAAAATCGTGGTGAAACAACCTAATACCTTATCCTGTGTTAGCTAAAATACACTGTAGTGTTTAATTGCTAATCTAGTTCAAATCTGGTTAGTATTGAAACCCTAGAGACTTAAATTTATAGACATCTAGAGAACACGTAAGGTTAATGAAAGCTGAAAGTTGTGCTCCTTAGAATATATGGATTTAAGTATAATAGTAGTTGCTAGGATCTTTGAAAAATAGTTTTGGTCATTTGGTACTTGAATGAGATCCAGCCGGAGTATTCCTGGAAAAAATAGAGGAGTATTGCCCAAAATGTGGTTTTCTGAGGGATATTAATGGAGGGAAGGGATAGTATTCAGTAATTACCAAATTTATTTGACTGCAGAACTCTTTTTATGGGAGGCTTCTTAAGCTGTACTGTTCCACCAAAGGCACTTGGAGAAAGCGCTTGATCTAGAAAAAGGGCTCAGCTGCAGTCTTTTTTATGATTGGAAATTCAGGTGATCCTTTGCCTGGAAGATTATGTACTTTGCTGATCTTTAATTTTAATAATTCAACAAAGCAATCTACTTCTTACAGTTGTATGAAGGTAGTTTTTTTTTTTTAAGATTTTATTTATTAGAGTATGATCAGAGCGGGGGCACAGGGAAGGGGGGAGGCAGACTCCCAGCTGAGGCAGGGAGCCCAATGCGGGGCTCAATCCCAGGACCCTGAGATCATGACCTGAGCTGAAGGTAGCCGCTTAACCAACTTAGGCCACCTAGGCTCCCTGAGGATAGTTTTTAGAAAAGGAAGAAAAGTTCTAATAATAATAATGAGTAAACATGAAGATCCCTTTCAAATATTTGGATAGTTTAAAAACAAATACGTAAAATAGTGGGTTATGCATTAACGGTTTGTTGTGGTGGTTAAGCTGACATATTTTGTGGGATGATCTGAGTTGTCCCCTATGATATGAGTACCAGGTCTGCCAGTCCAGTGCCATAACATCTATTCTTCAGGGATTTATGATTAATTAATTTTATCTCTGAGAAAATCATTCTGCCTTGAATACAGTATAACTCTGTTTCTAAAACATTCTTTTTTAGCAAAGTAGAGCTTGCTTTGACATCTGATGGCAGGACGATAGTATGCTACCACCCTTCTGTGGACATTCCATATGAACATACAAAAGTATGTATGAGAAAATCTCTCGTTAATTTATAATTTGCTGTTAGAAATATTCACATTTCCTTCCAGTATCCAAAGAGAATGGAATTGTTTGATTTCCTTTGGTTTAGATCTTTTTTTTTTTTTTAAAGATTTTATTTATTTATTCGACAGAGATAGAGACAGCCAGCGAGAGAGGGAACACAAGCAGGGGGAGTGGGAGAGGAAGAAGCAGGCTCATAGCGGAGGAGCCTGATGTGGGACTCAATCCCAGAATGCCGGGATCAAGCCCTGAGCTGAAGGCAGACGCTTGACCGCTGTGCCACCCAGGCGCCCCATAGATCTTTTTTTGTTTTGTTTTTATTTTACTATTTCAATTTTTCCTATTTCTTTTTCATCTTTCTTTAAAGACTTTTTTGAGTACACAGAATAAACCATTTAAACACAATTATGACATCAGTTTTCTGGTCTAAAATCTGGTAGATGATTTTTGATTAGTACAGATTTACAAAACGCATTGTCCCACACTACCTTATATTGAAATCTAATTAATCATGAAAAACTTGTATTTTGGTATGCTGTTTTATACCTTTTATATTATATTGGTTCTGATAATCCTTTTAGTGTTTGGTGAATTTCTTTTTTTTTTTTTTCCCCAGTTTTTTCTAATGGGCCAACCGGAGCATATATTTTAAGGACTAGTTGGATTTTTTCCATATTCCTTCAAAAGTCAAGCACTAGATAGAGGAAGTTTTGTTTTTGTTTTCAGTACAATTTATTTTAGCTTAACCCAAGTCTTTTTCTTATTTTATATTTGAAATGCTTCCTTCCATGTCTTTAAGCCTTAGTTTACTATATTTGGTAATGTTTGATTTGCTCTTTAAGGAGAAAATAATTAGATAATTCAAATCATCACATGATGCATCTAGTGGTACCTATTTTTAAAAATCATCGTTAGGGCCAGAGTAGTGGTTGATTTGACAAAATAGCTTAATTTTATTTTGCTAGTTTTTATTCCCTTTTTAACCTCGCCATTTTGTCTGCCTGCTTTGTATTCTAGCCACATATCATAGGCAATAATCCGGTACCTCTTTAATTTCATTTCTTGGGGCAGTGTGTAGAAAATAGGCATAAATCACTGACTTTTGGCTTGTAAACGCTCCAGCTTATGCTATATTGTGCCCCCCTCCATTGTTATTTTGCATTATATTTCTGGTTACATGCTTTATTTCTATTTTAGTGGTTATACCAAGGCCACAATCGCAAAGTCATTTCTCAGCATTCAGACTTTCATCCGCGTATGGCTTTTTACATCCCTGAATCTGACACTTTTCCTATCCTTCCTGACTCTCAAAACTTTCTACTGTACTTTTAGAACTCATTATCATCATTAAAATCTCTCATGATGTTAACATCCAGAATTTTTCCTTCACCTCTGGCTCTAACAGAAACCTGGTTGGACCTTGGAGCCATTACTTCCCCAGCAGGTTTTTAAGTAGTTGATGTTTTCTTTCCTGTTCCATTTTACTGCTAGACCTAGAGGGGAAGTAGGGGTCTCTGTAGCTCATTTTTGTCATATTCAGACCATTTTTCCTCCTTCCTAACAATTTTCTAGCTTTGTGGTTTGTATCATTAAACTATACCATCTGCTGTCTTTTTTTTTATTGCTGTTATCTACCATCCTTCAGTTCACTTCTCCTCCCCCCATTCCTCCACTCTTTTGTAGTTTGTAGGTGTACCATCACACCCTCTGTTACTGTTTCTGTCCTAATTCTTTGTTATTTCAGTGTATGGAGATGATTTAATGCCCTGGCCTCTCACTTCATCTTTTTCCCTACCTCAGCCCCCATTCCCACTGCTATACTCTAGAGATGTTCTAATCACAAATAACCTGCTTCTCCTTCCTGCCAGTCTAGATTTCAAGAATTCCACTAGCTTCCTACCAATTCCCCCAGTCTCCCAGCTTCAAGAATTCTTCTTCTCCTCATTGAGACCTACATTCATTGATCAAAGCACTTTTTCATAGCCGTCATGCATCTCACACATTCTTACTTCTCTGCATAGATTCCATGGTCCATCATTATAATCACTCTCTTGCATACATGTCCAACTCTCTGATTCCTTTTTTTCTGTTGCACTCTCATTGTAGCTGTTGTCTTCTTTCCCACATCATCAGTGTTCCTTCCCCGCCGCCTCTCTCCCTCTCTCTCTCTCTCTCTCTCTTTCTCTCTCGTCTAGATCACTCCTATCACTTTACATGTAATCTCTCCACTGCTAGCCACACTGGCCTCCCTGCTGTTCTTCAGGTACATTAGGCAGGCTCCTACCTCTGGGCCTTTTGTAGTTCCTTCTTCCTCTGCCTGGAATGCTTTCCCCCTAGAAACCTCATAGTTTATCCCCTTTCCATATTTCTTAGCTAGTGAATGACTCCTGCATTTAATGTAGTACCCTTACCGCTGGACTCCTTCCTATTGTCTTTTCTCAATAGCTTGTGTCATTTCTGGTACAAAAGATATTTTCTTGTATTTCTGTCTCCCACCACTAAAATGTAAGCTCCATGAGGACCGAGCTCTGCCTGTTTTGTTCTCTGCTATATCCTTAGCATCTGTAAGAACACCTGTGCTTGATAAGTGTACACTAAATATTTGTTAGTTAAATGAATAAATATTTTCCTCTCTCTTCATCCTTATGGGTTTTCTGTTTTAGGGCAAAGAGACATTCCCATGGGGAAGCATGGAATTTTTTTGTTTCTCAAGTAATAAATTGTAGATTGGGCTGCACAGTGAGAAACATTCTTGAAAACACGTTACTGTTAGAATTTAGAATACAGTATATTCTTTTTGAATCTATATTTACAAATCTCATGCAGATAGTACATGGTAAATACCCTCCAACATGACTTGAATTTTAGTTTTGATTTTTTTCTTTCCTCAGGGAAGTGGGGGTGCTGCAACTCCAGTGTGCCCTTTGATTCTCTAGGCCCTGAAAAGCATACTACATACAAAGATCCTGGTCATATGTAGAAATACCTACTGACATTAGCAGCCTCACCAAATCCCAAAAATGAGCTTCATCTGAATACTCTGCCTCAGGAGAAACATGACAATAAAGTAATCAAAAATGTTCCAGTTGCACAGGATCAATGACTAGTTTTGGCAAGCGCTAAATTTCTGTCATAAATGGTGATTAGTGCTAGATGCTATACACATATGAAGGGACTTAATTTCTATCTGAGGTCTTCTATAATTTAAAAGGAAGATTAAAAAGTCAACTAAGTCTTAAAAGGAGATTAAAATATATGCACTGGTTGGTATTAAGAATTCACTTTATGTGCAAAAACATTAATATTGTTTTATCCAAACAGTAGATCTTTATAAAAAAGTGAGAAATCTAATTTTAAAAATTGTTGTAATCCAAATAATTCAAATATTAAAAGAAGTGACAACACATGCTTTTTTATATCAATTATATGAGATCTGCTGAAATGAATAAATGCAGATTTCTAAATTTGAATAGGGTACCTAAATCACATTTGTATCCAGGAATATGTTTGAAAGTTTATGATGCAATTTTTTTTTTAATTTTATTATTTTATTATGTTAGTCACCATACAGTACATCCCCGGATTCCGATGCAAAGTTCGATGCTTCATTAGTTGCGTCTAACACCCAGTGCACCATGCAATACGTGCCCTCCTTACTACCCATCACCAGTCTATCCCATTCCCACCCCCTCCCCTCTGAAGTCTTCAGTTTGTTTCTCATAGTCCATAGTCTCTCATGTTTCATTCCCCCTTCTGATTACCCCCCTTTTCTTTATCCCTTTCTTCCCCTACCGATCATCCTAGTTCTTATGTTCCATAGATGAGAGAAATCATATGATAATTGTCTTTCTCTGCTTGACTTATTTCACTTAGCATTATCTCCTCCAGTGCCGTCCATGTTGCAGCAAATGTTGAGAATTCGTTCTTTCTGATAGCTGAGTAATATTCCATTGTATATATGGACCACAGCTTCTTAATCCAGTCATCTGTTGAAGGGCATCTCGGCTCCTTCCATGATTTGGCTATTGTGGACAATGCAGCTATGAACATTGGGGTGCATATGGCCCTTCTCTTTACTACGTCTGTATCTTTGGGGTAAACACCCAGTAGTGCAATGGCTGGGTCATAGGGTAGTTCAATTTTTAACTTTTTAAGGGACCTTCCACACTGTTTTCCAGAGTGGCTGTACCAACTTGCATTCCCACCAACAATGTAGGAGTGGCTGATTTAGTGGAAAATTTTGAAAATTCTTAAGAGAAACAAAATGCAGGATGACAGTTCTGAATATTTTTTAAAGTTGACAGTTTTATTTTAGTTTTTCCTTTTTACTGAAATAGTCACATATTCTTTCTTTGAAGTTTGATCAAGGAGATCAAATGCTACCTAAAAATCAATTCTGAATCAGCCAGAGGCTCTTGGTATAGACTTTGAAGAATCCATTAATTCCAGTGTCTTTTATCTATGTGCCTGGAAAAGAAGTGTTTTTAATTATACAAAGCAGAGAGAATTTGTGATATGTTAGAATTGAACCTGCTTGGGAATAGGAAGACAGACAATGGAACATTCATGAACACCTGAAATCAACTTAACTTTTGATAATACTAAAAACATTTGATCTTTAGCAACATGTATAGTGACCTAAAAGAAAACTATTATAGGCTCTAATCTATTTTTTTTTATTTTTTTAATTTATTTTTTATTATTATTATTTTTAAAGATTTTATTTATTTATTTGACAAAGATAGAGACAGCCAGCGAGAGAGGGAACACAAGCAGGGGGAGTGGGAGAGGAAGAAGCAGGCTTCTAGCGGAGGAGCCTGATGTGGGGCTTGATCCCAGAACGCCGGGATCACGCCCTGAGCCGAAGGCAGACGCGTAACCGCTGTGCCACCCAGGTGCCCCATATAGGCTCTAATCTTGTGTTTGCTAGACCTCTGAGGGTCTCATAGTAACTTGCAAAGACACTTACTAATATTTCACTTTACATACAAGTAATGATCTTTTAAAATTACTTTAAATGTCTAAGGAGAACTTTTTCTTTAAAATAAAATTATATCACTTCTCTTCTGTTTGAGGCCTTAAAGAAATTTTAGTAGCTACCTACCATTATTGAACTCTTACGAGTACAAGGGACAGCTAAGCATATCATATATTATTATTTCTCACCAAGCGCTTTTGGATAGGTATTATTCTCTGACTTTACAGAAAGGGGAATTAAGAGCTTAAATAACTTGTCCAAGATCACAGAACTATTAAGTGGTAGAATTAGAGACCAAAGCTCAAGTTCTTAACCTCTTTATTATACTACCTCCTCATTCCCTCCCACACTAAGTAAATGGTTCTTTATTTCTACTTACCTCAGATAGTTACCCATAAGTCTAACTTTGAAGGCCTTTCATAATCTGGTTTCTCAAGATCCATTTTTATTTTTATTTTTTTAAAGATTTTATTTATTCGAGAGAAAGAGCGTGCGCATGAGCAGGGGGAAGAGGCAGAGGGAGAGAGAGAAGCAGACTCTGCTGAGGAGGGGCCTGATGCTGGGCTTGATCCCAGGACCCTGGGATCATGACCTGAGCCAAAGGCAGACGCTTAATTGACTGAGCCACCCTGGTGCCCTCAAGATCCATTTTTAAGTTTATCTATTTATTTTGTGTTCTTTCCTACTTTCCTTTATTCGTAATATTTGTTATCCCTTGTAGAATGCATTCTGCACTCTGTAACAAGGCTCTGACTTGGCTCCTATTCTACTTCTCCCTAGTATCTTTTTGTTACTTTGCATTTCTGTAGTACTGAGTTAATTGTACCACCTTCATGCGCTTAGATAATGCTTTTTAAGGGAGTCTTATTTTTTCATGTACATATGCCTAATAAATATAAGTATATGCTATAATATTTTATACAGTGGGGGAATGTATTCCCCACTGTAGTTGTCATTAATAGTGTATGAATGTAAAGACATTTATGTTTGAATTGTTTTCTGGTTATAAATTCAGATTTTCATTGTATTGTTGTATTGTAATACATATATATGGTATTTATAAAGCAAGACAATGTTAACCACCTTGTGTTACATACGTTATCATTTAATATTTAAAATATACATGACTTGACTTTCCAAAACAGTGATTTTTAAAGGCTTTAATGAAGTAGTGTTACTGATGGGAATATCACTCAAATGTGTTGGGGAGGAAATGAGATTTTTAGTAGTTGATATCTTTAGGTGAAAAAAGTACTCAAGTTACCATAAAGTATCATTTGATGACTTTCAGTCACCTAAAATGAAAACATTGAAATTTTTTTGTTTCCTTTGGATATAAGAAATACCATTTTCATAGTATCTCACTTAAATGATAAGCAAGGTTAGAGACTAAACTTTTTTTTTCTAAGATTTTGTTTATTTATTCATGAGATACATGAGAGAAAGAGAGAGAGAGGCAGAGGCAGGGGGAGAAGCAGACTCAGTGCTAGGCAGGGAGCCCAATGAAGGACTCAATCCCAGGACCCTGGGATCATGATGTAAGCCGAAGGCAAACGCTTAGCTGACTGAGCCACCCAGGCACCCGAGACTGTAAACTTTTAAGTTAAAAAATAATAGGCACAATTTATAGTTTTGGGAAATAAAAATTAAAGTAATAAGTACTTTATTTTTAGGGGCACAATAACATTAAATAAGAACTTTATTATTGGAAAAGAAACCCAAAACTTGATATGAGAGGAAAAATACTTCTGATTCTTTTTTTTCCTCTCTTTTTTTTTTTTTTTTAGAGGGGGAGGTGAGAGAGGTTGGGGGGGCAGAGGAAGAGGGAGAGAGAATCTTTTTAATTTATTTTTATTTAAATTCAATTAACATATAATGTATTATTGGTTTCAGAGGTAGAGGTCAGTGATTATCAGTCTTATATAATATCCAGAGCTCATTACATCACGTGCCCTCCTTAGTGTCCATCACCCACTTATCCCATCCCCTAACCCCTCTCCCTTCCAGCAACCCTTAGTTTGTTTCCTGTGATTAAGAGTCTCATATGGTTTGTCTCCCTCTCTAGTTTCATCTTGTTTTATTTTTTCCTCTCTTCTCCTATGATCCTGTTTTGTTTCTTAAATTCCACGTATCAATGAGATCATATGATAATTGTCTTTCTCTGATTGACTTATTTTGCTTAGCATTAGATGCTCTAGTTCCATCCACATCATTGCAAATGGGAAGATTTCTGATGGCTGAGTAATTTTCCATTGTGTATATATATATATATATATATATATACCAGATCTTCCTTATCCATTCATCTTTTGATGGACATCTGGGCTCTTTCCATGGTTTGGCTATTGTGGACATTGCTGCTATAAACATTGGGGTGTAGGCGCCCTTTTGGATCACTACATTTGTATCTTTGGGGTAAATACCCAGTAGTGCAATTGCTGGGTTGTAGGGTAGCTCTATTTTCAACTTTTTGAGGAACCTCCATACTGTTCTCCAGAGTGGCTGCACCACTTGGATTCCCACCAACAGTGTAAGAGGGTAGGGAGAGAGAATCTTAAGCAGGCTCCACACCCAGTGCAGAGCCCATGCGAGGCTCAATCTCACAACCCTGAGATCATGATCTGAGCCAAGATCAAGAGTTGGATGCTTAACCAACTGAGCCACCCAGGCGCCCCTATTTCTGATTCTTTAATGAATAATGCAACTAAGTAAAATTCTGTTCTGAAAACTAACTCACCTACCTTGAGGTACTATAATGAATTCCAGAGTGTAGTAATTGTTGTACTGTAAACTCAATCAAATGCTGGCTAAC
This sequence comes from Ailuropoda melanoleuca, assembly GCF_002007445.2. NCBI lineage: Eukaryota > Metazoa > Chordata > Mammalia > Carnivora > Ursidae > Ailuropoda > Ailuropoda melanoleuca. The sequence goes on from NC_048232.1 coordinate 64,090,736, forward strand.
ATTCCTACATTTTGATGCTGTTGATTACTGGTTATTTTGTAGCCTATCCCTCGGCCAGATCCTGTGCACAATAATGAAGAAACACATGACCAAGTACTGAAAACCAGATTAGAAGAAAAAAATGAGCACTTTGAGCAAGGACCCGTGATAGAACAACTTAGCAAAATGTTCTTCACTACTAAGCACCGTTGGTATCCTCGTGGACAGTAAGTTCTTTTAACTCCCACTTAACAACTAAAAGAACATGTAACTTTTCTCGTGTTAACAAACTTCTGAGGTTCTAGTCTGCATGGGGAAATTAACACCCACCTACTAAATTATATTTTTAGATGTACATATAGTGTAGCTAAAATGAAATAGTACTTCTTTTTTCTTTTATTTTTAGTGGGGGAATTTAACCAAAACTTTCAGTGAATTTTGCAAAAATTCTTGAAAATTTTTCTATTCTGTGATGTAGTCATTTACTGTTTTTATTCATCCTCCTGCCAAATAATTGATCTTGTTCTTAGCCCACCTGTCTATTTATTTAACAGATCTCGAGTTATTGTTTAGAAAATGGGGTACAGGGGTGCCTGGGTGGCACAGCAGCTAAGCGTCTGCCTTCAGCTCAGGGTGTGATCCCAGCGTTATGGGATTGAGCCCCACATCAGGCTCCTTCGCTATGAGCCTGCTTCTTCCTCTCCCACTCCCCCTGCTTGTGTTCCTTCTCTTGCTGGCTGTCTCTATCTCTGTCAAATAAATAAATAAAACCTTTAAAAAAAAAAAAAGAAAAAAGATCTCAATGAAAGGGCCAGAAATGGAAATAGAAAGGGAGAAAATAAAAGAAAGGACTGTGATAAAAGGAGGAAATAAAAGGAGGAAGGAGGGAAAAAAAAGAATTTTAATTAACAGCAGTAGGTCACTGACTAGGTGTGGGAAGAGACAGGTGACCTCTCAAGTTTCTGACAGAGGTGTTTGGGTGGATGGTGGTGCCATTGATTCACTTTGGGAAACAGGTTTGACAGGAAGATGAACCCATTGTTGGTCACGTTGAGTCTGAAGGGTCAGTGGATCCATCTGGTGGGGAGCAATTCTGAAAGCAACTGGATGTATGGCTCTGGAGCTTGGTTTACTTACTTAGTTTCTCTTCAGATGGTACTTCCTCCCTTATCCTTAGGTAAAATAGAGATTCCTTAGGGCTCTAGTCTCATACTCCGTGTCTTGCTGAAATTCATTCTAAGAGCTTTAATTACTTTCATTATATAGATGACATGCAATTGCTCCATTATACATTTTTTTATTTCTTTGGTCTTATTCCCAGTATCGTTGTCCTTAGAAATTTCAAAATAGGTATATGTCCAGAGTTTTAGTAAATTCATTATAACAAAAACAGAGCTCTTCTTTTTCTGTCTTAAAAAAGCTCCTCCTTTAGTAATCAATCTTTCTATTTAAAAAAAGTGTTATTTCTGTATCAATTTCTCAGGAAAAAAATCTGCAATTTTTTGGCTACCATAGTGTCATTCAATTCCTGCTTCTGTTTTATATCCTTTTCTTTGATTTTTTCTTTCTTATTTAGTACTCACTTTGTTTATACATGCTCTATGGGTTTTTCCCAGTCTTTGTAATTATAATTTAGGGTATGTGGAAATAAATTAGCAGATCATTTCTTAGTCCCATATCTGTGTCATTACTGTATTCTGAGATTTCTTTCCATGATTCATGTTATCACTCGTGTTTATATTTTATTTGTCTCATTATCCAGATATTTAAGTTTAAGCCCTATCTCAAAATTTTTCTATGATGACTTTCAGTACTTGTTTTCTTCCTGCGTGTTCCATATTGCTGCAATATTCTGCCGTCTTTTGTGTATGACCAAATCACTGTAGTTATAAAAATCCTGTAAAGGGGACTCGAAAGGAACAAAATTGAAGGCAAGAAGACCATTAGGGAGTCTTAAAATCACGTGTGTTATCCTCAGACATTTATGTCTAGTATGCCACCTATGTTTAATCTTATTTACTTATTTAATCTTATTACTGCTTATTAGCTTTTGACTGCTAATTAATTTAATCTCCTGGTATGTCTTGTCCCATTAGGATTACTAGGCACTTGCAATTTTAAGCAGACTTTAATTAGATGCAGTTGATTATCCCAGTATCTCTCCTAATAAAGAGTTTAGCAGAAAAACTCCAGATACTAGCTTATGTATATAAAGAAAGTTTTTACCAATAGGCATTGTCCTTGTGATGCATCATCTTTCAGAATTTTAAATAAGCTAAGGTGTGATCACTAATCATTCAACAAGTATTTGTTTGCTATCCAAATATTTATTTTGGATTAATGTAAGCCATTTTCAAGTGTTGATTTCTAGATGTCATTGAGCTCTTCTTAAGCATCAGGCAGTGTATAGAAGGATGTTTTATTAAATATTTCACAATTTTTAAGTTATGGCAATCAAAAGACTGAGAACCATTATGAATTTAATAATTGTGGGTATATAATATCTTTTTAAATAAGTTTTTATTACCAGACACAAAGTGCTCGTTTAAAGTATTTTTAAACAATGCAGTAAAGTATAAAATAGAAATTTTCTTTATACTTACTCATTCCTTATGCCCCATACATAAACACTGTTAAACTCTTCCTATATGAATAGACCTCTCTCATATTATATTCAGTCTTGTGCTTTTTAAACTCCAGTAAAGCAAAACTCTTTTCTGAGTGTACAGCTGTGTTTTAAAGGGTCCTGGGCTTACTCAAATCATCTTCCCTCTCTAGTTACTAACTCCATTTAATCTTGTTATTTATTAAAGAAAATAGAAATAATAGTGCCTAATTTGCCTGATGGTTTTAAAAAAGTAAGTAATTCCAGTGTTATATTAGTTTCAGGGGTACAATATAGTGATTCAACAATTCTATATATTACTCAGTGCTCATCATGATACGTGTACTTGTAATCCCCTTTACCTATTTCATCTGTCCTCCCACCTACTTTCCCTCTGGTAACCCTCAATTTCTTCTCTATAGTTAAGTGTCTGTTTTTTGGTTTGTCTCTTTTTATCTTCGTTCATTTGTTTTGTTTCTTAAATTCCACATGTGAGTGAAATCATCCTGTATTTGTCATTCTCTGACTGATTATTTCACTTAGCCATGTATATCCTCTAGATCCATCCATGTTGTTGCAAATGGCAGCACTTCATTCTTTTTTTATAGTTGAGTAATATTCCATTGAAAAAATATATATATATATGTGCCACATCTCTTTATTCATCTATAGATGGATACTTGGGTTGCTTCCATGTCTTGTCTATTGTAAATAATGTTGCAATAAACATAGGGGTGTGCATATCTTTTCAAATTAGTGTTTTCATATTCATTGGGTAAATACTGCATGGTGGTTTCGAGATAAAATATAATCATGTAAGTTAAGCACCTAGCATATAGCATATGCTCAGTGATAATATGGTAATGATAATTATTAATAGTGTCTCCTACTCATAGTTTTCTTCTTACTCTTTTTGAAGCATCTTTTCTTAGATTGTTTTGAGGTATAATTTACATACAGAAAAATTCACCAGTTTTAAGTATACACTGTGATGAGTTTTGACAAATGTGTATACAATTGTATGATTACTACCACAGTCAGAATAAAGACTGTTTCATCACTTTAAAAAGTTCTCTCCTTTGCCGTGAGCTTCTTCCCTTTAACCCCCACCCTTGGCAGTCACTGATCTCCTTCCTGTCACCTTTTAGAATTTCATGAATTTCTAGAATTTCATGTTTTTCCCTTTCTAGAATTCCATGTAAATGGAATTACACAGTCTGAAGCCTTTTGTGTCTGCCTAATTTAACCTAGTATAATGCTTTTGAGATTCATCTTTGTTGTTATGTTAACCAGTAGTTTATCCCTTTTTATTTCTGAGTAATATTCTCTTGTATGGATAGACCACAATTTGTTTATCTAATCAACAGTTGAGGGACATTTTGGATTCTTCACAGTTTGGGGCTGTTATGACTAAAGCTGCATAAATATTCAAGTACAAGTCATTATTGACATATTTCCATTTCTCTTGGGTAAATACCTAGGGGTGGGATTAGTTGGTCATATGATAATGACATGTTTAAATTCATAAGAAACTGTCAAAGTGGCTGAACCATTTTTCATTCCCATCAGCAGTGTGTGACAGTTCCAGTTGCTCCATATCCTTCCCAACACTTGCTATTATCATTCTTTTTTAACTTTTCGGTCATTCTGTTGAGTGAGTAGTAGTATTTCATTGTGGTTTAAACTTACGGTTCCCTAAATTCAAATCACCTTGAGATACCACCTTACACCAGTTAGAATGGCAAAAATTGACAAGGCAGGAAACAACAAATGTTGGAGAGGATGGAGAAAGCGGATCCCTCTTACACTGTTGGTGGGAATGCAAGTTGGTACAGCCACTGTGGAAAACAGTGTGGAGGTCCCTCAAAAAGTTAAAAATAGAGCTACCCTATGATCCATCAATTGCACTACTGGGTATTTACCCCAAAAATACAGATGTAGTGAAGAGAAGGGCCATATGCACCCCAATGTTCATAGCAGCGTTGTCCATAATAGCTAAATTGTGGAAGGAGCCGAGATGCCCTTCAACAGATGACTGGATTAAGAAGTTGTGGTCCAGGGGCGCCTGGGTGGCACAGCGGTTAAGCGTCTGCCTTCGGCTCAGGGCGTGATCCCGGTGTTGTGGGATCGGGCCCCACATCAGGCTCCTCTGCTATGAGCCTTGCTTCTTCCTCTCCCACTCCCCCTGCTTGAGTTCCCTCTCTCACTGGCTGTCTCTATCTCTGTCAAATAAATAAATAAAATCTTTTAAAAAAAAAAAAGAAGAAGAAGTTGTGGTCCATACATACAATGGAATATTACTGAGCCATCAGAAAGAACGATTACACAACATTTGCAGCAACATGGACGGGACTGGAGGAGATTATGCTAAGTAAAATAAGTCAAGCAGAGAAAGACAATTATCATATGATTTCACTCATTTATGGAACATAAGAAATAGGAAGATCGGTAGGAGAAGGAAGGGAAGATTGAAGGGGGGGAAACAGAAGAGGGAATGAACCATGAGAGACTGTGGACTCTGGGAAACATACTGAGGGCTTCAGAGGGGAGGATGATGGGGGGTTGGGATAGGCCGGTGATGGGTATTAAGAAGGGCACATATTGCATGGTGCACTGGATGTTATATGCAAATAATGAATCATGGAATACTGCATCAAAAACTGGGGATGTACTGTATGGTGACTAATATAACAAAATAAAAATTATTTAAAAAAAAGTCATTTCCTTCTAAAAAAATTTATGTTTCCTTAATTGCTAATGATTTTGAGCATCTTTTCATGTGCTTATTGGCCTTTGTATGTTTGGGAGGTTTTTTTCGTTTGGGGTTTTTTTGGTGAAATATCTGTAAAAAGCTTTTGACTATTTTTAAAAACCCAATTAGTTGTCTTATTATGGTGTAAAACTTGTGGATCAAAGTCCTTTGTGAGATATACGTCTTGTAAATATTTTCTCTCTGTGGCTTGCTTTTTCATTTAATAGTGTCATTTGAAGATCAAAAATTTTTATAATTTTCACAAAGTCCAATTTACAAATTTTTCCTTTTAGTTCAGGTTTTTTACATTCTACTTTAAAATCTTTGCCTAATCCAAGGTCACTAAGACTTTCTTCTGTGTTCTCTTCTAGAAGTTTTATAATTTAAGCTCTAACATTTAGGTTTCCGATCCATTTACAGTTAATTTTTATATATGGTGTGAGATGTAAGTTGAGGTTCATTTTTTGGGCATATATATATATATCCAGTTGTTCCAACACTATTAGTTGAATATATTATCTTTTACCACTTAATTGCCCTACCAACTTCGTTGAAACTCAGTTGACCACATATGTGGGTTCTGGACTCTATATTGTTCCATTGTCTATCTTTGCCATACCATTCTGTTTTGGCTAAATAACTTTAAGTTTTGAAATTAGGTAAAGTCCTTTAATTTTGTTCTTATTTTCAAAGTTGTCTCAGCAATCTTAGGTCTTTTGCATTTCCTATAAATTTAAGTATCAGCTTATCAGTTTCTACAAAAAGCCTGCTGGGATTTGAAGGAGATTGCCATTCAGTCTTTAGATCAGGTTCAGAATTGCTGTCTTAATGGTATGGAATCTTTCTGATCATTAAAATGGTATATTTCTTAGTTTATTTAAGTCTTCAAAAAATTTTCACTTAACAGTGTTTTATATAATTTGCAGTGTATGAATATGGTACATTTTTTGTTAAATTTATTTCAAATATTTCATAATTTTTATGCTATTATAAATAATAGTATTGGGTTTTTAATTTCAGTTTCCAAAGATTTGTTGTTTGTAATACAGTTTTATTTGTTGTAGAAATATGATTGATTTTTGTTTATTGACGTTGTCTCCTGTGATCTTGAGAGTAGTTCTAGTAGCTTTTTAGATATATTCCTTAGGATTTTCTATGTAGATGATCATGGTATCATTGAATAAAGGCAATTTTACTTCTCCTTTTACAATCTGTATGCTTTTTATTTCTTTTTCTTGCCTTACTGCACAGCTGAGAGTCTTAAGTACAGTGTTGCATAGAAGTATTGAGAATGGACATCATTGCTTTTTTTCCAGTTTTAGTGAGGGAAAGCATTGAGTCTTTAAACATTAATTGTGGTGTTTCAATATGGGTCTTTTTATAGATGCCCTTTATCAGGTTGAGAAAATCCCTTCTATTCCTACAGTGGAGAGGTTTTTTTTTTATCATGAATGGATGTTGAATTTTGTTAGATGCTTTTTTCTGTATTTATTAAAATGATCATAATGTTTTTCTTTTTTAGTCATGTGATGAATTATATTGAATGACTTCAAATGTACCAGCCTTTCGTTCCTGACTAAACTTCATTTGGTCATGATATATATGTGTGTGTATATGTATATATACATAATGTAGTTCGGATTCTGTTTGCTAAAATTTTGTTGTAGAATTTTTACATCTTTGTTTATTAGGATATTAGTCTATAGATTTATAACATCGTTGTCTGGTTTTGGTTTCAGAGTAATGCTTGCAACATAGAGTAGGTTTGGTACTATTTCCTCCTCTTCAGTTTTTGGGAAGAGTATGTGTAGAATGGGTATTGTTTCTTAATGTTGGAATTTACCAGTGAAGCCATTTGGGTCTGGAATTTTCTTTGTGGAAAGATTTTCAACTGCAAATTCAACTTCTGTACACAATAGATAGGACTATCCAGTTTATCTCTTCTTGAGGGAGCTTTGGTAGTTTGTATCAAATTCCTTCAGGATTTGCCCATTTTACCTAGATTGAATTTATTTGTACATAGTTTATAATATTCCCTTATTATCCTTTTAGTATTTTCATTATCTGTAGAGATGTAATTTCTCTCATTACTGGTATTGTTAATTTGTTGATATTTTTTGAGAGCCAGCTCTTGGTTTAATTGATTCTTTTGTCTTTCTGTTCCCTGCCTCCCTCCCTCCCTCCTTTCCTTTCTTTCTTACTTACTTGCTTGCTTTTTTTTCTTTTTTTTTTTTTAAGTAGGCTCTACACTGGGGCTTGAAATCACTACCCTGAAATGAAGACCTGAGCTGAGATCAAGAGTTGGAGGCATAACTAACTGAGCCACCCAGGAGCCCCAGTTTTCTGTTTTTGCTCCTTGTTATTTCCTTCCTTCTGTTTACTCTGGGTTTAATTTGTTCCTTTTCTAGTTTCTTAAGGCTTAGTGTTTAGAAACCTGTCTTCTTTTTTAATTTAAGTTTTTAATGCTGTAAATTTCCCATTAAGCACTGCTTTAGCGCATCTCACAAATTTTGATGTGTTTTCACTTTCATTCAGTTTAAGATGTTTTCTGATTTCTCTTTTGATTTCTTCTTTGACCCATGAATTATTTATCAGTGAGTTAAATTCTAAATATTTTGAAAATTTTTGGATACCTTTCTGTTACTGATTTCTAGTTTAATTCTGTTGTGATCACAAAGCATACTTTGTATGATTTCAGTCTTTAAATTGATTAAGATTTGTTTTATGGCCAGATTATGGTCTCTCTTGGTGAATGTTTCACATACATTTGAAAAGTAGGTGTATATTCTGCCATTATCGCTGGTAGTGTTCTAAAAATATCAGTTAGGTCTGCTTGGCTGGTAGTATTGTTCAAGTTTTTCTATACCCTCATGAATTTTCTGTTTATCTAATTGATTATTACTAGAGGAACATTGAATTCTACATCTGTACTATGGATTTTTCTATTTCTCTTCCTAATTTTATCTGTGTTCATATATTTGGAAGTTCTATTATCAGTTGTATATATGTTTATTATTATATTTTCTTGATGAATTGACACCTTTATCTTTATGAAGTCTTCTTTTTATTGATGCTAATATTTATTATATGAAATATATTTTATCTGTATTAATACAGCCTGTCCAGCCTTCTTTTGACTAGTGTTTACATGATCTATCTGTTTCTGTTCTTTTAATCTGTCTGTGTCTTTATGTTTCAAGTGGGTTTCTTAGAAGTAGTATATAATTGGATTTTTGCTTTTTCGTCCAGTTTGACTTTTCATTTCAGTATCAAGCTATCTTAAATGCTGTTTCCTTTGATTTTCAGTACTTTCATTTTTCTAACATTTGCTCTTAGCTCACTTTCCTCATGAAATTTAATTTGAATATAGTCATTTTGAATAGCTGTTACCCCTGTTAGCCCAACTATCTATAACTATAGGTGGTTTAGCTATCTGTTAATGTTGTGTTTATATTTGTGGGTAATTTTTTGTTTACATCTCCTGCTCTAGGTTTTTCTCTCTTCATCAGGAATGCATCTTTTGTACTTTTCCACATGATCTCTAATACAGTATTCTTTTTTTTTTTTAAAGATTTTATTTATTTATTTGACAGAGAGAGAGACAGCCAGCGAGAGAGGGAACACAAGCAGGGGGAGTGGGAGAGGAAGAAGCAGGCTTCCAGTTGAGGAGCCTGATGTGGGGCTCCATCCCAGAACGCGGGGATCACGCCCTGAGCCAAAGGCAGACGTTTAACGACTGCGCCACCCAGGCGCCCCTCTAATACAGTATTCTTAATACAGTGTGTGGGTGCTCAGTTGCTATCTGATGAAATACTATCTTACCTAATTATCTTCACAGCTTCTTGAGGGTGTTGTTTTTCTTTGAAATAGTACTTCATTTATGGTAGTTTTGGGGATGATCCACTGGTAAATTTCTCAGTGATTCTTAGAAGTTTTATTTCCAGAGTTTAGCTGTCAAATTCTGTGGGTTTATTCAATTTCCATTTTATTTAGGAGAGTCTCAGAGTAAATGTTCCTTATTATCAAATTCTTAATCAAGGTCAGCAAAGTGAGTTTTATGATCCCAAGGTGTTGCCTAACTTCATTCAGTCCTGAGCCTACATGCATTTAATTATTGACCTCACCCAGAGTGGGTGGGCTGGAAGTGTAGGTAGTATGACTGTACAAAACTGATTCTGTGAAATAGCCCAGTGGCCAATAAACATTGGTGATTAGATTATCTCTGGTCTGGAAGGCTGAAGTTAATATTGTTACTACTTAATTTGTGAATTGCCTTTTGCCTTTTCCTGATCCTGGTGATCATATTTACTTTGGGATGGCAATTCAAAGAGTCTTAGATTTGGACTTTATGCTGAGAGTGGGTGCTAGCGCTGTTTTGAATTTTTAGTGTGGGAGGTGGGTGATGAGAAAACTCAGGACATTGGGTTTGGGTTTAAATGGAACTTTTAGTTCCTTACCCTCTGCCTTTGCCCGAATGACTATTTGTACATTGATTTGTGCAAAGGTTGATTTCAAACGATAGCATATGTAACCATGCGGCTCCTACTACTTCCTATTAGATGATATTGTGGGTATGAAAACAAATTCATCTAGCCTAGCCATTAGATTATATTTACCTGAAGTCATGGAACTTTAAACGTATTCTTTGAAAGGTGCCCCTTATGCAAATCCTTTTTTTTTTTTTTTTTGGTATCCCCAACAGCAATTTGTGTTAGATAGCCCCTTTGTAAATAATTGCTGAGGACATGATTCTGAGTTGTTTTGCCCTCCCCAGCAGCCCCTGAGGTATCTCCTATTGGCCTTTAGGGTTGCCAGTACTCAGGAAGCAAGTATGTCAATGCCCTTAGTTGCTAGCATTTGTGTACAAGCTGTTTTTCCTTTCTTCAGTCTTCCTCAGTTGGCATGAAAAAAAATCAAAAGTGATGGTGCATTCTTTCCATTATAATTCTTTCCAGAGCACATCATTTTAGCAATATTAAAGTCCCTAATGGTTGTGTGTGGGTTTTCTGTTATTTTTCTCATTAATTCAATCTTAATAACTTCATTGAAACCGTTTTTATGTATCTGAAGTTCATATACTATCTTGGTTTGTCCTACTGATTCCTTTTCATCTTTTTTAATCTATAAATTTGGGAGTGCTCAAGTCTTTGGTTCTCTGCTCTTTCCTGTCCCATTTTCTTTCTTTCTTTTTTTTTTTAAATATTTATTTATTTATTTATTTGACAGAGATAGAGACAGCCAGCGAGAGAGGGAACACAAGCAGGGGGAGTGGGAGAGGAAGAAGCAGGCTCACAGCAGAGGAGCCCGATGTGGGGCTCGATCCCACAACACCGGGACCACGCCCTGAGCTGAAGGCAGACGTTCAACCGCTATGCCACCCAGGCGCCCCTCCTGTCCCATTTTCTAACACAGTGATCTCAACCAGTCTTATGGCTTTAAATACCTTCTGCATGCTAATGGCTCCCAATTCTATCTCTGGTCAAGACCTGTCCCCTGACCTCCAGAACTGTATATCCATCCACCTGCCTACTTGACATGTCTAATAGGCATCCCAAACTTAATATTGTCTCTAATTGAGCTTCTGATGGTGTCCTACAAACCAGCTTCTCCTGCCCCCTTCCCTTAGTTGATGCTAGTTCCATTCTTCTGGTGGTTTGGGCCAGAAACCTTGGTGTCATTCTTGACTCTTTGTCTCACACCCAACATCTGGTCTGGCAGCAAATCCTATCCTCTGTCTCCCAAAATGTATCCACATTTGACCATTTATCACCATTCCTTTTGCCACTATCCTGGTGCATGCCACTGTCTTGCCTGGTTTACTGAAGTCATTTCCTAACTGGTCTCCCTCCTTCTGCTTTACTTCTCTATAGTCTGTTCTTAGCATATTGGCAGAGTAACCTTGTTAAAACTTCCCTTAGTTCTTAAAATTTTTCTATTGAAAACCTTCCAGTAGTTCCCTATTTGTTCCCATCTGTTACTATAAGAACCTGTGTGATCTGATCCTCCATTACCTCTCCATTCTCATTTCCTATTGTTCTCTTCCTTGTTTACTCTGTTACAGCCACACGGCCTCTTGGCCGTTCCTTGAACATGCTTTTCCTTCAAAGGCCTTATACTTGCTGTTCATGCTACATAGAATTCTTTTCCTGCTAGTATCATCAAACCTAGCTTTCTCACTTCCTTTGGGTTTTTGCTCCCTGAAACCTTCCCTGACCGTAAGTTTCATGAGGGCAGAGATTTTTTTTTCTCAGTATGAGATATTTTATTTGAGAAGAAATTATTTTTTTTAATGATTTTTTATTATGTTAGTCACCATACAGTACATCCCCGGATTCCGATGTAAAGTTCGATGCTTCATTAGTTGCGTATAACACCCAGTGCACCGTGCAATACGTGCCCATGAGGGCAGAGATTTTGTCTTGTTTTGTGTACTACAGAATTCTTAGCACCTAGAAGTAGTCGCTGGCATGTAGTGGATTCTCACACATCTAAAAATTAATAAGTGAATGGGTGAGTGATCCTGATTCTCGTAATACCTCTTAAAAAAGAAGATGTAAGCTAACATAGCTCTACTAGGTATAAAGTTATGTTGAAGGAAGAAGGATGGAAGGGTTGAAGGAAGGCTGGATGGAAAATAAGAAGGATTTGGAAAATAATTTTAAATATCTTGAAATATAGATCAATCCTATAAATGTATGAATAGCAGTATTCTTTTATTTAAATAACTATTTTATTATTTTTCCACGGAGGCCACAAAAATTAGTTACCCCATCAATAGGAAACAGATTTGAACATCAGGCTGCAGTGTGAACCGGGAGATAAAGTTCTGTTCTGGATTAAGAACTGTAGACAGATAAATCAGATATCCCTGAGTCATTGTGTAATTTAAGAAGGGTAACAGTGTGTCTTGGTTTTCCATGAATAGTCTTGGTTTAACTCTCTCGTTAATTATTAATAGGGTGGGTTTTTAATTCTCTCAAGGGTCTGAGTCTGATGATAAGTTATAAGGGCACCCTATAATTAAAGTGCTTGCTCCTGGCTAATGATCGTAAGAGATATTGAAGTTCATCATAAGAAAGTGTGATTTCCTCGGGCACCTGGGTGGCTCAGTCGACTGGTTAAGCGTCTGCCTTCAGCTTGGGTCATGATCTCAGGGTCCTGGGATTGAGCCCCATGTCTGGCTCCCTTCTCTGTGGGGAGTCTGCTTCTCCCTCTGTCTCTGCCCCTCCCCTCCTCTCATGTGTACGTGCTGTCTCTCTCTCCCCATAAATAAATAAAATCTTTAAAAAAAAAAAAAAAAAGGAAGTGTGACTTCCCAAACCCCTGTTCTGGTCACTAGCTGCTTTGAGAGAACACCTTTCAGGGTTGCACTAGTCAAACCTTGATTATCTGGCTCATAACTGGAACCCTTAAGAAAATGATTATTTTCTATAATTTTTCTATGCCAGTATAAGTACATGTAGAAAAGTTTATGTAAATTATATTATGCTGTATGTGTTATTCTACAACTTAATGTTCTGTGTTATTGTATATAGATGTACTTCATTTTTTCTACTAAATTTCTGGTTTGCAGTTTTCAAAAAATCAGTATCAAAAACAATGTATAGGAGAGCTGCCTGTATGAAACCATAAGTTAAGCAAAAAAGAATGCTTTCAATATCTTAATCATAAGTAAAGAGCATAAGATACATGTCTTACCATTTATGGTACAGAAATCCTTACACTGGATTTCCACATTCACAAAAAAGTAAATAAAACTTAGACCAACTTGCCAAAATCTGGTCTTAAGGGAATTTTTGAAGAGAACTCATCACCATAAACACATGTACTCTATGTAGAAATTCTCTTAAATCAATAAAGAAAATAAGGAAATGCAAAGAAGCAAAAAGAAAAATTCTCTCTGGTGAAATCACTCAAAGTCAGTCACTGCTAACAATGCATTTCATTTTTCTTTTTATATCTGTTGCAAGTGTTGTTTGTGTATTTTTACATGGCTTTAATCATACTGTGTATATAAATGTGCGTCCTGCATCTCTACCTCCCTGATTAATATTTAATATTTTACTATTAAGATAGTTAATATTTTAACTATTTTTCTATATGCTTTAGACTAGATTTCCAGAAGAGGAATTACTGGATCAAAAGCTATGACTATTTAAAAATATTTTTTGATACATATTGCCACACTGCTTTTCATAAGTATTGTACCAGTTAATACTTTAACCAGTCGTGTCTGATGTTGCTTTATTTCATCACACCTGTGCTTGGGTTGGACATTATGATTTTTAAAATATTGTGATTGCAAAAACAAAAGTTCCTCACTGTTTGCACTCCGTCCAGTTTTTGTGATGTACATTTTCTATAAACATATTATTATTTGAATTCTATTGTGTATTAAAACATGATTTTGTAGCTTAAGAGACCTCCATTTAGGGGGAATGTCCCCATAATAAAACTTTAATAGAGCATGTTCAAAAGGCAATTATTAATTTGTTTTTTTGTGGGTTTTTTTTTTAAGATTTTATTTTTTATGTATTTGAGAGAAGAGCGAGCAAGCATGAGCTGGGAGGAGGGGCAGATGGAGAGGGAGAAGCAGGCTCCCCACTGAGCAGGGAGCCTGATGTGGGGCTCCATCCCAGAACCCTGGGATCGTGACCTGAGCTGAAGACAGCCGCTTAACTGACTGAGCCACCCAGGCACCCCAAGACAATTATTAATTTTTAATTAAGGATCAATTATCCAGGTTACCTTATTGAAATCAACCTCAAGAGCAGCAAGAAAACCTTTCTAAAATGCTTATTTAGTGGAAAACAGTTTTCACAGTGGGGAAATGTGGCTTCTTATTAAGAAAAATTTAAATATTTATCTTGGATTTATCTAACATTATATGTATATATATACCTTATATATATAATAGTGTATAATATATATAATAATATATATATAATATATGTAAGGTTTCATTGATTTCATTGAGTACTAATGAACAACAAACTAATCATAGAAATTTGATATTTATTTCAAGAACAGTTAACATTTACTAAAATAATATCTTAAATATTTTCTTCTTTTCAAGGTATCATAGACGTCGTAGGAAACTGGATCCTCCAAAAGACAGATGATACTGAGGTTTTCAGGAATCAAAATATGTTATCTTGTGTCTCATTTGCTATTTGAAAATGCAATGGAGTATATTCACTAATACGTTATATAGCAAAATAATAAAGTGTCTTCATATATTAGAATGTGTATTTCTTTATATATATTAGGGTAATCGTGGATTTGACATTCTTACTTACAGAAACCTACTTCATCTTACTTTGCTTTTGAGATATTAAGGTCTGCCATTTATTTTTATGTGTCTAGTGTGATTAACTATTTTTACATTATCAGCCAAATATTATTAGTAGTATAAATGTGATTAATAGAAATGTGCATAGTACTCCTGATTCTCAAGGAAATTTTTAAATTGCCTTTGAAAAGAAACTCATGAGGCCCACTCAGAAAATTAATGTCACAATTCTTTTGACTTCTAGGAAATAATTAAGTTACAGTTGACCCTTGAACAACACGAGTTTGAACTGTGCGGGTCCATTTATACACAGATTTTTTTTTGATGAATATAGTCCAGTACTGTAAATGTATTTTCTCTTTCTGATGATTTTCTTAGTAACATTTTCTTTTCCCCAGCCTTACTGTAAGAATACAATATAAAGTACATATAACATTTAAAATATATGTTAATTGAACATTAATGTTATCGGTAAGGACACCAGTCAACAGCAAGCCGTTAGCGATTAAGTTTTTGGGAAGTCAAAGTTATAGATGGATTTTTGAGTGCATGGCGATTGGTATCTCTAACCCCCTTGTTGTTCAAGGGTCAACTGTGGTTACATTTTAATTAGTTCTACTGTCTGCCGGGTCCTTTATATACATCATTATTAAATTCTCGCAATAATTCTTTAAAGAAAGAACATCATCCCCATTTTACGGGGAAGGCCAATTGACTTGAACCCTACCTACTTAGCAAGTGGGAGAGCCAAAATCCAAACGGTCAGGCCCCAAAGCTTTTTTACAGTGTATTACAGTGACAAAAGGGTATTTTCTTTCACCCAAGAGTGTACTTTCCTAGAAAGAAAGCACATTTTGCTTACAGTTTATATAATTTTTTTTGAGATTTTTTTTTTCCTGGCTCTTTTAGAAATTATGCTAGCTTCAGAACACATGCAGCTCTGGTTAAAATGTTGATATCACTTGGGGCGCCTGGGTAGCGCTGTCGTTAAGCAGCTGCCTTCGGCTAAGGGCGTGATCCCGGCATTCCAGGTCGAGTCCTACATCGGGCTCCTCCGCTGGAAGCCTGCTTCTTCCTTTCCCACTCCCCTGCTGTGTTCCCTCTCTCGCTGGCTGTCTCTCTGTCACATAAATAAATAAAATCTTTAAAAAAAAAATTGTTGATATCACTAAACTACTTTATGAGAATGTTAGTAGATTATTCTGCTGTTGATTGTCACTACCACCTTATATGTGATCCTTGATTGCATTACTGTTCCTGTGAGTTCTATTTAGGAGGTGAGGAATCTCTTAAGAAGGTGGAAAAGTGTTTTATTCAGACTTGTAAAATATTTGTGGTATTTTAAAATTTGGTGTGAAAAATGATTTCAGTGAAGTGAAATTGAAATGAAATTCATTGAAATGAAAACTTATTTCATTTTAAGTCTGTTGTTTAATCTAGTTCTTTTAATAAAGGAACTCTTGCTGAAGGTTTAAGTATTTTGTAGAATCTACAGAAAAATAAATAGGGAAGAGTAAAGGAACTAATTAATAATGGCCACCCTCTGTTACCAAAAGGAAATGTTTTTTAGTGGCTTACTTTTTTCATTAATACATTAATCTGGGGGGAAAGATCAAAGAAAAACAAGTTGGTAGAACTTAATAATCAGAAATATTTACCAGACAAGTTTAATGACGTTGAAAAGTGGTTAAATTTTTTCAGGTTGATTTATATCCAAATTTTTATTAAGATTGAGATATGCCACATTTTAAAAGTAGGAAGAATAAGGAATTTAATTAAATAAAAAAATTTTTTCTAAGTTCGAAGATGTACTAAACAGAGATTGTTCAACTGTAAGATACCTAAACATCACACCCACATTTCAAAGCTTTGGAGAATTAACTTCAATCTTATTATGCTGGAAATACAGATTAAAACTGTAGTTGCTGGAATTTTGGTTTTCATGGATTGCTGTTATTTAGTTTTGCTAAATAAGTGCATATTCCATCACCATCATCACCTCCTTTCTGCTTCTTCCATTCCCCACTACCCCAGGAGTAGTAACTTACCTGTCATCACTAACATTTTATTAAATGTCCACTTATTTGTCTCCTTTTTCCCTGAAACTTAAAAACTTCATAAGGTGGGACGGTCCTTTAAAGGGAATTAATTGAGCTTCATGAAAAATTTACTACCGAGTTCTTTTTTTTTTTTTTTTTTTGACGACCCTGTTCTGTGTCCATTGGTAAGGTGGAGCAACACACCTCAAGCTGATAAAAAGCACTGTCGGTGAAACCACCAGAGGGCACTCTCACATTGTGTTGTATTCAAACGTTGCTCACCCAAAGGTAGTAGTTTAAAGTGCTTCTACCAGAGAATATTTGGATGTTCTTTAGGTAAGAATGAGTGCTAGAATAAATGGCAGTAGTGAACTTATGTGTTGAAATATTCTGAGTCCATTATTCATTCTGTTGATCTAGTTGTTAAGCATTTACCCAACCCCTAATACATGTGAAGAGGCATTATACTTTTTGCTAGGCCAATAGCAAAAAATGGTCCTTTCTAAGGATGATTTATCTACTTCACTAGTATCTACTGAGCTACTTAATTTTTATAATGATGTTTTTAAACCGTGAACATAGTACATTATTTTTTTAAGTTAGAAAAGTAGATAAATAGAAACTAAAAATTACCCATAATTATCCCTTATAAAGATAACACTAAAATTTTTGCTCTCCTTCTTCCATTTTATTTCACTGCGTAAATATATGTCAGAAAATAAAAGTAGTATTAATTATGCGTGCTATTTTATAACTTCCTTTTTTCATTTAATATAACTGATTTTTTTTGCCATATCATTACTCTCATGTAACAAATGCATATTACTGTATAATCTGATTATCATAATTAACTCCCTACTTTTAGACATAATCATTGTTTCTCTTTGTTCCCTATTATAAATAATACTGTCATTAACATCCTAGTGGATACTTTTACTTTTTTCTAAAAGACTTTATTTTTAGGGGCACCTGAGTGGCAGTTGGTTAAGTGTCTGACTTTTGGTTTCAGCTCAGGTCATGATCTGAGGATCTGTGCTCAGTGCAGAGTGTGCTTAAGACACTCTCCCTCTCCCTGTACCCCTCCCCCACTCAAATAAATCTTCAAAAAAAAAAAAAAGTGAAAGACTTTAGTTTTTAGAACAGTTTAGGTTCACAGCAAAATTAAAGGGAAGGTACAGATATTTCCCATATCCCAACATATACCTTCCCCCTATTTCAAGCCTATCTTTGCTTCATTGTATTGCATTTACTTCTTTGTCAAAAATCAGTTGACTATATTTATGTGACTCTATTTTTAGGCTCTCCTGTTCTGTTCTGTTGAAATATTTTGTCTATTAGTTCACTAGCACCACACTCTCTTGATAACTGTAGCTTTATAGTAAGTCTTGAAATAAGATAGTGTCAGTCCTCTAACTTTGTTCTTCTTCAATACTGGAGGATTACATTAATTGATCTTTGAAAGTTGAACCAGCCTTATATACCTGGCATAAATCCCATTTGATCATGGTGCATAATTCTCTTTTATACGTTTTTTCAATTTGATTTACTAATACTTTGTTGAGGATTTTTGCATCTATATTCATTTTAGATATTGGCTTGTAGTTTTCTCTTCTGGCAATGTCTTTGTCTGGTTTTGGTGTTAGGGTAATGGCCTCATGGAATGAGTTAGGAAGTATTCCCTCTGTTCTATCTTTTGAAAGAGATTTTAGAGAATTGTTACTATTTCTTTGTTAAACGTTTGGTAGAATTCACATCTGGGCTTGGTGCTTTATGTTCTGGAAGGTTATTGATGCAATTTCCATATTTTTATTTATTTATTTTAAGATATTTATTTGTCAGAGAGAGCACGTGAGCGCAAGCAGGGGGAGCGGCAGGCAGAGGGAGAAGCAGACTCCCTGCCGAGCAAAAGCCTGATGTAGGCGAGCATAAAGAGCCTGATGCGGGGCTCGATCCCAGGACCCCGGGATCATGACCTGAGCTGAAGGCAGACACTTAACTGACTGAGCCACCGAGACGTCCCAGTGCAATTTGTTTAATAGATACAGGCTTATTCAAGTAGTCTATATCTTGTGTGAATTTTGCCAGATTCAAAGAATTGGTCTACTTCATCTAAGTTATCTGTGGATGTAGAGTTGTCCATGGGAATTGTAGTAATGGCCCCTCTTCCATTTCTAGTATCAGCAATTGGTGTCTTGTCTTTTTTTCTTAGTTATCCTGGCTAGTGACTTAACTGTTTTTTATTGATCTTTACGAAGAACAGCTTTTGGTTTTATCAATTTTTTCTATTCATTTCCTGTTTCCAATTTTATTGATTTCTACTCTCATTCTCATTATTCGTATTTTTCTACTTACTTTGGATTTAATTTGCTCTTCTTTTTCTAGTTCCCTAAGGTGGAAACTTAGATGGTTGGTTAATTTTAAATCTTTCTCTTTATCTAACACATAAATTCAATGCTAAAATTTCCCTTCAAGCATGGCTTAAACACTGCGTCTCACAAATTTTGATAGGTTTGTTTCATTTTCATTTAGTGCAAAATACTGTTTAATTTCTCTTGATATTTCTTCTTTGACTCGTGTTATTTAGCAGTGTGTTATTTAATCTTCAAGTACTTGGGGATTTTCCAGCTGTCTTTCTGTAAATGATTTCTAGTTTAATCCCACTGTGGTCTGAGAGCAGACATTGTATAATTTCTATTTTAAGTTTGGTAAGTTGTGTTACATGGCCAAGAATGTGGTCTATATTAGTGAATGTTCCATGTGAACTTGAGAAGAATATGTATTCTACTGTTGTTGGTTGAAGTAATCTATAGATGTCCGTTATATCTAGTTGATTGATGGTGTTGTTGAGTTCAGCTACGTCCTTAGTTATTTCCTGCCTGCTGGATCTGTCCATTTCTGATAGAGGGGATTAAAGTTTGCAATTATAATACTGCATTCATCTATTTCTCCTTGCAGTTTTATCAGCTTTTGCCTCACATATTTTGGCATTCCGTTGTTAGGTGCATACACATTAACGGTTGTCATGTCTTTAGAAAAATTACCCTTTTATCATTAGGTAATGCCCTTCTTTTCCCTGATAGGGTTCCTTGCTCTGAAGTTTGCTCTGTCTGAAATTAATATAGCTTCTCCTGCTTTCTCTTGAATAGTATTATTATAGTGTATCTTTCTCTCTTTCTGTTTATTCTTAATCTATGTGTGTTTTTCCATTTTAAGTGGGTTTCTTACAGACAACATAGAATTAAGTCTTGTTTTTTATCCACTCTGACAATCTCTGTCTTTTAATTGATGCTTTGGACCATTGACATTCAAAGTGATTATTGATATAGTTGGGGTATTATCCACTATATTTGCTACTGTTTTCTGTTTGTTGCCCTTGTTTCTGTCTTTTGTGTTTTACTCTTTTTCTGCCTTTTTTGGTTTTGATTAATTTATGTGATTTTGTTTTCTCTCCTTAGCACATCTGTTATTCTTTTTTTTTTTTTTCATCCTTAAGGCCTTCGTACATGCCAGGCCCTGTTGTAATATACTTCTTTCTTTAAAATCTTTTTTAGTGGTTGCCCTAGAGTGATTGCGTATATATATTTGCAACTAAGCCAAGTCCACTTTAAGTAACACTATATTGCTTCATGGCAGTGCAAGTACCTTATAGTAACAAAATAATCCTAATTCCTCCCTTCTGTCTCTTGTATCATTGTTGTGATTCATTTCCCATATAAGCATATATACATATCATCAGATACACTGTTGCTATTTTTTAAAGATTTTTTTTTTAAAGTAATCTCTACACCCAACATGGGGCTCAAACTCACAACGCCAAGGTCAAGAATTGCATGCTCCACCGACTGAGCCAGCCAGGTGCCCCTGTTGCTATTTTTTAAAGATTTTATTTATTTATTTGACAGAGATAGAGACAGCCAGCGAGAGAGGGAACACAAGCAGGGGGAGTGGGAGAGGAAGAAGCAGGCTCATGGCAGAGGAGCCTGATGTGGGGCCCGATCCCATAACGCCGGAATCACGCCCTGAGCCGAAGGCAGACGTGTAACCGCTGTGCCACCCAGGCGCCCCAGCTGTTTTTTAAACAAAGTTACGTTAGATCAGTGAAGGATAAGAAGAGTTAAAGTTTATATTTTACCTTCACTTATTCCTTCTTCGTTGCTCTTTCTCTGTGTAGATCTGAGTTTCTGACGTGTATCATTTTCCTTTTCTTTAAAGAACTTTTAATATTTTTTTTTGCGAGACAGGTCTATTGGCAACAAATTCTTTAAATTTTTGTTTGAGAAAGTTTTTATTTCCCTTCACTTTTGAAGGATAATATTGCAGGGTATAGATTTCTAGGTTGGTGGGATTTCTTTGTTCTCAATGCTTTAAATATTTCCTTCCATTCTCTTCTTGCCCCCATGGTATCTGAACTAAGTTAGATATAATTCTTACTCTGGAGCACAAGTTAGATATAATTCTTACTCTGGAGCACTTGATCAAAGTTTTTAATTAAACATTTGTATGTGTGTGATTATTTTGATAAATATCTATCTTATCTACAGAACTGTAAACTCTATAACTTGCAAGGTCCCTGACTGGCTCTGTATACCACTGTGTCCCTAGTGCTTAATATGGCCTGGTACATTCATTGTACCACAAACATATGATTTTATAAAAGAATTGCTGTAGTGTAGAGGGTAGTAACTCTCCCATTTAATGAATGGGATTTGGGGTTGGGGGATATCTATGAAACTTCTGAAATTGTGTAGAATTTGGAAAATATGTATCTTGTGTCTTTTCCTGGGAATAGAATCTATAGTTTTTCAGTTCATTAAAGGTTATATCACATCATGTCTTAGTTCTTACTTGCGTGCAACTAAGTACATAACAACATTAGTACTGGAATGTTATCGATATGCAACATGGAAAGTGTGGTTTCCACATATTCTAAGAAAGCAACCTTAGTTAGATCCCAAGCATTTTTTTAAGAACAAAAGACCTCATATGCCTTCATTTTGAAAGGCTCTAGCAATGCGAACAAACCCTGACTTGAATATTTTTCTAATTTCAGATGTGTATTTTTCAATTTCCAGAAATGAGTCAACTTGAATATCAGCACATAAACACAAGAGGTTAGCAAATTTTTTTATTTGCTGAAGGCATAAATAAATGTCTCCATGGCTTACAGTCAAAGGGAATGATTTCTTAGATCTTTTTTTCTCAGAAGTTCAAAATGACTTGCTAATATTCTTAGCAAAATAATTTGTAAATATTGTCCCAATTATAGTTCGGCCATTAGCCCCCTACTATTTTCTAATGTGCTGTTTAACCTTCTGAACGAAAAATATTTTAACACAATAGGAAGAAATGCTCAGGAAGAATATGTAATGAGCTTTCTAGTTTTGCACAAAGGTATCTGCTTTGATTTAGTAACATCACCTCATATTTATATAGCATCTTCCTGTAGGAACCTAAAATGCTTCACAGTTGTGATTGTGTAAATTCTTACAGTGTTGCTTGTAAATTACATTTTTAGATGGAAAAACTGAGGCAGAGTTCCACAATTACATCTGGAAATTGCAGGTAGAACCCTGAGTCAGTCTTTAATTCAGCAAGATTATATTTTCTAATGTTCTCTCCAGGCATCTAATTATTTCAGCAAATTTTATTAAGCACCTATAGAGTTCAAGCCACAATGTATTCAAAGATGAGACCTCATTCCTGATTGACAAAATATCTTGCCCAGACCTTCCCTCCTTTTGCTTCTAGTCAGAATTCACTTCTTCCTTCTCCATAATCCAAAGCACATTGAATTACTAATGTATCACTTTTTAAAATTTGTCTTGAATTAGAGCAAAGTTTGTGGTTAGTAACGTGGTCAGTGTGACAATTTTAATTAATCACTTTGGCCTTTTCCATCATTGCCATCAACTATAACTACCATAAGTGGGATCATAGAAGATAGAATAGTAGACCCGAAAGACACCTTCAAGATGATTTTTGGGTACATACTTTGATGATAGGGGAACTGAGATTCAGTAGGACTAATTGATTTGCTGAAGATCACATCGTGGCAGAATCAACCAATGTCTTTAAACATTAAGGATATTTTTATACGTATATTTATGCGTACACAGACTGATGAAATTAGCCTGCAACTACAGATGTGCTTATTGGTATACTAGAGGTTCAACAACTGGCTCTGCCTGGTAATGTTTGCCAATTTCCATGGTGTAAATAATGCCATCATGGCTGATTTGATCTATCAACAGTTTAACAACTGGCTCACAAAATTTATGAAAATTTAATAATTGGATCTCAGATTGTAGTGAACCAGCTCTAGCATGCCACTGGATGTGCCCCTGATTAAAACATTAGATCATTTTCTTACTCATCCTAATTATCCATTCAGAGACACTCTACCTTATTTTCTGATTAGTACTTCCAGGGGTAAGTAAATTATTCTTTACATGTTAGCTTTAACCTTCACCTTCAGGGTTTTTTGGATTTTTATGTGTGTTTTTAAAAAGGATTTAATGACTTCTTAATAAGTGTTTAAAACTACTTGCAGGGTCTGTCTCTTAAGAGAACTTTGGATGAACCTTTGAATATCAGTTACCTATTTGCTAAGTTATAAGTCACCCCAAATACTTACTAGCCGAAAACAAAAACCCTATATTTAGTTTACAGCTCTGGGTAAATCTTCTTGTCTAGGTTGGGTTCACCTGATCCTGACTGGGTTTGCCAGTGCATCTGAGGTCTTAATTGGGTTGATGAGCCTGGCTGGTCTTAGCTGGTGTCACCCATATGTCCAGTGATTGAGTGACCATCAGCTGGAGCCATAAGGAGAACTTTGTGTTTCTCGTTACCCAGCAAGTCAGGCCTGGCTTGTTCACATGGCTTCAGAGTTTCAAAGGTACGAGACTGGAAACTGCAAGGTCTCTTAAGACCTAGTTTTCAAACTGGCACAACATTACTTCCACAAATCCATCCCAGGTTCAGGGAATAGGGAAATAAATTCTACTTTTTGAAGGGAAAAACGGCAAATACTGTGACCATTCCATTCCATTACTGATTTGGGGTTTAGATTGTCATATCTGTGGGATGGAGCTGAATGCACGTGATATGGTCGGCCCTCAGTCAAAAGTTGGTTAGACTGTTCTTTTCCAGTGTTTAAAAGAAATTTATAACCTTTACTTATAAACCATCTCTACTTGAATGATCACTCATTGATATACTCAGTAACTGATAATTTCCTTATCAGTTTAATTCCTATATTTTAACGGTGTCTCTCCTGCACACAGTAGTTAGTAAGGGTTGAGGTGAGGGGAGAGCTAAACAATAAGGCAGTATTGGAGACCAAGATAAGACATTAAGTAGTCAATTGATAAAATTTTTTTTAAAGATTTTATTTATTTGACAGAGATAGAGACAGCCAGCGAGAGAGGGAACACAAGCAGGGGGAGTGGGAGAGGAAGAAGCAGGCTCATAGCAGAGGAGCCTGATGTGGGGCTCGATCCCATAACGCCGGGATCACGCCCTGAGCCGAAGGCAGGCGCTTAACTGCTGTGCCACCCAGGCGCCCGCAATTGATAAATTTTATACCATCACTCAAGTTCAGGAAAAGCAGTCACTGGAGATTATATTATTTGGGGAAGATTGCTTCAAAGAGAACAATTTTTTAAATTTATTGAGGTATAATTTATATACATTAAATGAATACATTTTAAATATGTGGTTTGATGACCTTTAACAAATGTATACATTCATGTGACCATCATCACAACCAAGATAGAAGACATTTTTATCTCCCCCCAAAATTATCTCACGACTCTTTTGCTGTAAATTTTCCCCAATACCTGGGCCTAGACATAGTGGTAAGTCCAAAGCCAAAAGACCACTTTCAAAGAAAGATAAGTGAATTTAAAAAGCTGGAAAAAGCAGACATTCAATTTTATAAATAAACAGTAAGCTTTATAGGCTCTTTATAAAGTAAGCAATTTTAGCTTGTTAAAACTAATATAGATGCAGGTAATTGTCAAGGCATTAGTGAAAAACTGCATCAAAAATTCTGGAAAACGGAAGAATCTACGGCAAAGAAGGTAGTTTAATTGTCACTTACCAACAACATAACAACTTGAAATATTTGGGTAGATTAACTCATAGAATGAATAAAGCTAATTTTTTTTCTCTGCAACCTTATTGATGGGTATGAATGTATAGATAATGCTAATATGGCAATTCCTTTAGTTTATGTGCTATTAGAATATGATAGTAATAGGAAGGAGGAATTCTTTTTTTCAGCTTCATTGCTGAAAAACATAACTAACATAACATAATGATTGTGGTTTGAACTTCTGTGTAGGAATACAATTGGATATGTAGTGGCAGTGACAAGAAAACATTTTGGAGTAGTTACTGAAATTAAGGACCGTGACCCAGAATGTAAGTCAACATACCACTTCTTTCTTTGAGAAAGTCTTGGTCAACTGAACTAAACAGTGTGCTTAGTGACTTGTTGAAGATTATAAACCATGTAAAGGCTAATGCAGTAAATTCAAGATTATTCTTTTTTTATATGATAATATGGAAGACAATCATAAACAACTGTGATTGCGTGCTGAGACACGATGGTTATCCAGAGGGTGAGTTCTTTTGAGCATATTTGAACATTTAGCGCAACTGCAAGAGACCAGTTTGGTCTCAAAATATAAATTGGCCAACTAGAGTTATTAATTTTTTTGATATCTTCAGAATTCTTCCATGCAAGGCAGGAATGCAACATGTTTTTCAATGGCAGATCAAATTGAAGGGCACAACAAAAGGTAGAAGCTTGAAAGAATAGGGTTTCTATAGACTGTTATTACATGTTCCATAATTTAACAATTCCCAGTGAAGGTGATTATCTTGATGTTGCACGTCTGCAAAAAGTTATCAAACTGTTAAGAATTTGATAGGATGCTTTGAATTTTATCTTCCACTAAAAGAATGTCCAGATACAGCCAATTCATGGATCTGGAATCCGTTTATTTCATCAAAAAATGATTTGAATTATAAACTGGTAACTAGTGAAGAATTGAAAATGAATTTTGAAAATACAGCATCACTCACCTCTTTTTGGACAAAGTTAAAAATGAATAGTCCGAGCATGTGGAAGTTATTTTAAAACCCCTTTTTTCCATTTTCACCATCATCCCTTTGCAAATACCTTTTTTTTCTCATGAATGGTATGAAAGCAACACATAGAAGCAGTTTTGATATACATCATTACCTGAAAGTAGTATTATCAGTCCCGGATTAGATATTTTAATAAATTAGCTAATCTGTCACATTAAAAATTTAAAAATATTAATATGCATAGTATTTATTCAAAGTATTACATAATGGTCTAATCTAGAGAATGAATAATTCACTCATAATTTTCTTCAGTTACAATTGAACAAAATGTTAAGAGTTCTAGAAGTTCTCTAATCTTAAATGTGCATTTTCAGTGAGCAAGTTTTTTTTAATCACTTTTTCCCTTTTATGTTTGTTCTAATTCTAGTTGCTGAAATTTAATGTTCATTGAATCAGATAGTAAGAAATTTAAGCCTGTACTTTTAATTTTTTTCTTTTCATGTCTACTAATTTAGGGTTGTTTTTTTTTTTTTTTGGTAATTTATGAAAGTATCAGACCACAACAGATTGAAGAACTGTCCCGTTTAACGAAAGATTTGACAACTCCTGTTTTACAGTATACTTTTCAGACCACTATTCAGCTTTGGCTTGAACTCTTCTAGTAACTAGGAGTTCATTACCTTTCCAGGAAGCCAACTCATTATTAGACTGTTCTGATTATTAGAAAATGTTTTCTTCAATTGAATAGAAATCAATCTTCCTGTGATTTGTAGTCTTCAGACTTGATCCTACTCCTGGAACTGTACAAAATAAATTTACTCCCTTCTGTGTATAACAGCTGTTTGGATATTTGCAAACGCTTGTCCTATCCCTCCTTATTTTTCTGTAAGCCTCACTTGTTCTGATTATCCATATGACATGGTTTCCAGAACCTTCTTGTCCTGGTTGCCCTCTTCTGGACATACTCTTCTAATAATGTCTTTCTTAAAATGGATTACCCAGAAATGAACTGCACATAAATTTCTTGTTCTGGACAATAAATACACTTCAGCTAATGGTGCCAATAATGCAGTAAGTTTTTTAGCAGTCCTGTCACTCTGTTGATTCACACTGAGTCATAATTTCTTAAGAGGGAATCAGAATATCAAAACAGTCTCCATATTCAGTTGATTCCTTATGTAAATACACTCATCCGCCTTTTTTGATTCCTTTTAGGGAGAAAAGAAAAAAGTCAATTTTCTTTGCTAAACTTACTGATTTTTAATTTTACCATTTAAATATTAGCAACTTGGTAATGTAACCAAAGGAGATTTTAAGCAGAGGTGCTCTATTTACCCACATCATTGTGGGTAAAGAGTGGAGGGGAGCTGATGGACTGGAACAGGAGGGAGATGAAATGTTGAGTGAACTGTTCAGCAACTGATGTAGTCATTCAGATGACAAAGGACAACAGCCTGGGTTACAGAGGAAGCAAAGAAGATGGAGAGAACAGAACAGAGCCCAGAGATACGTGAGAAAATTAATAGGACTTGGTAACTAATTTATATGGGAATGAAACTAATAAATGTAATGAATGAGGAAGGGGGTAATAGCAACTCCTGACATTCAGAAGCTGGCCTAGCATTTACAGGTAGGCCATGTTATTTCCTGTTGGGCATAAGAACCTCGCAGAATACCATCAGGCGAGATTATTCTGAGGCCATAATGACACGAGACAAAACAGGTTCATTCCATAATTTTGTCTAAGCACAGACAAAAGTGGTCACCGTGCCATCCACAAAATTCCAAACACCCCCTTCTTTTGGCTGAAAGGAGTGACAGCTACTTCTTACCAATTATAGCATTATCCTTGCTCTGGGTGGTCCATCCTGTACGTAAGATGTGTTAAGATCTCAATCATAAAATTCCCCCTCTTTCTGACCGCATCCAACCTAGAATAGGCCTCTGCTTCCTTAGACCCTCTCTCAAATCACTTACGCAATTAGCAAATCCTATAATGGGTTCTTTATAATGCTCTCGTACTGAGTTCCATGGTTCCCTATGCTGTGCATTCTTCCTGAAGTGAGTCATAAACTCACCTCCTTCAACTAGAGACGTGGTCCTAGTTGTCTGTGGCTGGAAGACATTAAGAATAATCCCAGAGTTTCTTGCTTGGACAATTAGGTGTTGGTAGTACTAGATACTAGATGAGAGGAAGGTAATGTCTTCAATTTTTAACAGGTTATCTTTTTTTTTTTTAACAGGTTATCTTTGAGATACTAGTAGTTTAAATTTCATGGAGATATCCAGGAGGCCTTTTGGTTGGCTATATCGCTCTGGGGCTTAAGAGAGATGTCTGTGCTGAATGTATCTGTCTCTCATCTCTACCTATACATAAGTATACTCAGAAATGTATATATTTGAGAGCCATTATTTATATAGTAATTGAAGCTGTGAGGTTAGCTAAGATCACCAGGGAGGGAATAGAATGAGAAGAGAGAATGCTGAGGACAAGACCCCAAGGAACACCTATATTTATGAGGCGAGTGGAAAGTGAGATATCCAGAAAAGACTCTTCGTAGAAGCTGCCATTGAGAAAAGAAGAAAGAGAATCAGAAGTAGAAAGAGGCCAGAAGTTAGAGAAGGAAAAAGTTTCAAGAAGGAGAACGAGATTAGTAGTTTTACATGCCCCTAAGAAGTCAAGTGACATAAGGAGCCCTTTAAGCCATTTGACATGTCCCACCGTTTTTTGAGTACCTCTTTACTTTCTCACACAATAAGAGGTTTTAGGCTCCTCTTATCTTCCCTGCCCTAGCCCTAGCATCAGCCATTTGTCTAAGGACTCCTGTTTCCTTTGAATGGAAAATGGTATTTGGAAACCATGATCTGGGGTACTATTCCTTTTAAGAAGCTTGTCTCTGAAGGTCTATAGCTATATGGTGATCACATGAGGGAATGGAAGGTCAGAGAGGAGGGGAAGCTTGGCTTAAGTAAAAGATAAGCAAAGCAGAGGTCTGATTATCAGACCTGAAGCTTAAGGTCAGAAGCAAGATAAGGATGATTTGACCTTGAGTCCCAGAGTGGCACATAGAACTCCCAAAGGTTAGGATTCATTTTAGGAATCTGGGTGAAGCTCTGCCTTTCAATATGCATTAAGTGAGGCCATCTGCAAAGGCTGGACACCAAAGCAAAGACTGAAGCCACTGGTGAAGTATTTGGTTTATCTCCTGTGTCAAGCATTTTATCCAGGCATGTGAGCTTCGTGTTGCAGTTGTTAAGTCCCTTCTTATTAAAGTGATAATTATGTTTATTGACTTTAATATTCTTTAGCATTAAGAAAAGAATTGAGTGTCTGCTGTAAGCATTTCTGATTTTGTTGACCAAGTATTCCAACCCTCTTTCTTCTAGAAAATGTCCATTTTCCTCCCACAAACATCTGTAGGGAGTCCCAACTCCTGGCTAAAGTTTATTCGACTAAAGATGAGTGACCACATCGAGTAGGGCTGATCAAAATACTGTGTTTTGGTCTTCAGTGAGCAGATGACCTACACCAGGGTAATCAGAGTCCTTCCTTGGGATTTGAAAAACTGGTGCTGGGGAAGAGGCTTAGTCCCTCTCTAAGACAGAGAGGTGGAGCATCGCTATGTTTGTGGCATAATTCCCACGAAGAAGCCAGTACAAGAGAAACAGAGATGAGAGATGAAAGAAGACTCCAGGCGGCATTTGAATCTCTGATCCCTTGTCTGTGAGGCCCAGGTATGCTCTTGCCATCTCAGAACTGATGAGCCTTCCAGCAGATTCCTTTTTGCCCAAGCTAGTTTTGACTTGGGTTTCAGTCACTTTTTACTAAAGGAGAGAGACCTCATTCACAATGACTTCAAATAAGTCTTGTTTGAATTTATATTGTCAAAGCTTATTACTTCATTTATATTGTCAAAGGTCAACTCCATTTCCCCCTTTTTAAAATTGAGGTATGTTAACATACAGTGTTGTATTGGGTTCACGCGTTCAATATAGGAATTCAACAGTTCTATGCATTTCTTGGTGCTCATCAAGGTAAGTGTACTTTTGATCTCCTTTATCTATTTCACTCCTCCCCCCACTCACCTTCCCTCTGGCATCCACCAGTTCGTGCTTTAATTTAAGAGTCTGTTCTTTGATTTATCTTTCTTAATTTGTTTTGTTCCTTAAATTCCACATATGAGTGAAATTGTATTTGGTATTTGTCTTTCTCTGTCTGATTAATTTCACTTAGTATTATACCCTCTACGTCTATCCATGTTGTTATGAATGGTAAGGGCTCATTCTTTTTTATGGCTTTTTTATTTTTTATGGGTGATATACATAGATATAGATATAGACATAGACATAGATATAGATATATATCTTACAGCTTTATCCTTTCATCTGTCAATGGATACTTGGGCTGTTTCCATATCTTGGCTATTATAAATAATGCTGCAATAAACATAGGGGTGCATGTATCTTTTCAAATTAGCGTTTTTGTTTTCTTCGAGTGAATACCCAGTAGTAGAATTACTGGATCATAGGGTAGTTCTATTTTTAACTTTTTGAGGAAGCTCCATATTGTTTTCTACAAGGGCTGCTCCAGTTTGCATTCCCATCAAAGTGCATGAGGGTTCCTTTTTCGCCATATCGTTGTCAACATTTTTATTTCTTGTGTTTTTGATTTTAGTCATTCTGACAGGTATGAAGTGATATCTCATTGTGGTTTTGATTTGCATTTCCCTGGTGATGAGTGATGTTAAATATCTTTTCATGCATCTGTTGGCCTCTGTATGTCTTTGGGAAAATGTCTGTTCAGGTCCTCTGCCCATTTTTTAATTGGATCATTTGTTTTTTTGGTGTTGAGTTGTATAAGTTCTTTATATATTCCCAATATTAACCCGTTATTGGATATATCATTTGCAAATATCTTCTCTCATTCAGTAGATTGCCTTTTTGTTTTGTTGATGGTTTCCTTTGCTGTGCAAAAAGCCTTTTATTCTGAGGTATAGTCCCAGTGATTTATTTTTGCCTTTGTTTCCCTTGTCTGAGGAGACAAATCTAGAAAAATGTTTCTATGGCTGATGTCAAAGAAATTATTGCCTATGTTTTCTTCTGGGAGTTTTATGGTTTCAGGTCTCACATTTAGGTCTTTAATCCTTTATCCTTTAAGTCTTTTAAGATGAAGTTAACTTCATTTTGATAAGCATCTCAAACATCGAACCCAAATGGTAGGAAATAAAGTGATCACAAACAGCTATTGTGTTTTTCCTAATAGAAACAGAAGTTGTTCAAAATGATTTTTTTCCTACTTATGCCTAATTTTAGAACAACTATCCCAGGTAGTCTCCCAAGGATCTTTTTCTTATTAGTAACCTTAGTTTAAATTGTATTTCCCTTCCTTACTTTCCCCCATCATATTATTGCACTGAATGTATATTATCTTGTTACTTTATTAAATCGTCCATTTCTAAAGGAACAAGAAATAAATGATTTGTAAGAGAAAGTATGTATACTTTCTTATCTTTCTCCCCTTTAGTTACAAATAACCTACCAAGTGCTTACTCAAGCTTACACTTTCTCTAACAAAGAGTTATTTTGACAGGTTCCACTGTCTACTCTTTCAGCTTTTCTAGTCCTTAAGGCTAAGGAGAACCCTTAATCCTTGTGTTACCCAGACATTTGCTGAGTTCAAGGACAGCTATCCAAGTTGGCTAATGGCTTTGTTCTTTGAAAAGAATCTGATTTTGGTTCTATGCTTATAATCATTAATGTGTTCAATGCAGTGTTAAGTCATTGCATTCCATAATTTTTCTTTGCCTGCCTCAATGGAATTAGCCTCTAGTTTTCTTCTGGGGATTTACCTTTTCTCCACTCTGAGTCTGTGAGGTCTCAATGCATTCCCCATATCAAGAGTGGAGCCATGACCCAGGTCCAAGATAACCTGCACATGTGTTCCTGAGGTAGGTGCATGACCTGAATCAGTGCAGTCTAAGGAACTTTCAAGATTTCTCTGAATGCCACCAGCAGATACGTTTTCCTCTCTCCGGATATGAACTTACGGGTCTATGAGGCTGGCATTTCTGCAGCCATCTCATGAACATGAAGGGATTGTCTGAGAATGGAGTCAGCCTGAAGGACATGGAGCCAAAAGATGGAGAAAAAGAAACCCAGGCCTAATTACTTGAATCAAAAATTAACTTTTGCTCAATCCCATTTGAATGAATCTTTCTGTTACTTATAAACAAAAGAATCTTAACTGATATAATAATGATCATGTAAAATTCACTTGAATAAGAGGAAAAATTAGATAAGTACATATATATCTGAATTTTTTTTAGAGCAATATCCGAGAGACAAATGAAAACTCAGAGTCTATTGGCTATGTCAGCTTGTCCTACAAACTTGCCAAAATTAATCATATAGAAGAGAGTAAGGCATAAGAAACTAGGCTCTGAGTATTCTAAAAAAATCCAATCAATTGCTTGGGATATCCTGAGTCTGAGAGAGATAGCCTAGTCCTATAACAATGCATTATAATGAGAACGGTTCTGAGTAGTGAGCATGAGGTACCAGAAAGCCACAGTTCTCACAAAGAGTCATAGGCTCCGTGGATGGAACTAGAGGGTATTATCCTCAGTGAAATAAGTCAATTAGAGAAAAGACAAACACCATGTGATTTCACTCATAGGTGGAATTTAAGAAACAAAACACTAACATAGGGGAAGGGAAGAAAAAATGAAATAAGATGAAAACAGATAGGGAGGCAAACCATAAGAGACGCTGAATTTTAGGAAACAAACTGAAGGTTACTGGAAGGGAGGTGTGTTGGGGGATGGGATAATTGGGTGATGGACATTAAGGAGGGTACTTGAAGGAATAAGCACTGGGTGTTGTAGCTACTCATGAATAATTAAATGCTACCTCTGAAACTAGTAACACACTGTATGTTAATTAATTGAATTTAAATAAAAAGTTGAAAAAATAGTCATAGGCTCATTGAATTTTAGATCCGGAGGAGTTAAATCACCTACTACTTAGTAATACAGGGGAATGGACTCATGCCATTTTCAACAATGTAAGTTGAAATACATGGTTTAAGTTAATCCTTAAATAACTGAAAATGTAAATATATGAAAATAGTGGTTTTCCAGTTTCTCCTACTGACTAAAGCTCTACGGTACAGGAGAATTTTTTTTTTAAAGATTTTATTTATTTGAGAGAGAGAGCATGAGCAGGGGGGGGACAGACTCCATGCTGAGCACAGATCCCAACCATGATGACGACGATGACAATGGAGATCATCATCGTGGGGCTCCATCCCAGGATGTAGGACACCCAGGACACAGGATGCTGAGATCATGACTGAAGTCAGATGCTTAACTGACTGAACCATCCAGTACAGGGGAATTTTTTCATGGCCGAGCCTCCTCAGGTCCTGAAGGACATAGAAGTTAACAAAGAATCTCTACCTCTTTTTCTCAATCCTATAATTCATATGGTGGGATGAGTCTTCTGTCTTTCAAAGCAATCTTTGAGGAATGTCATACATTTTGATTCATATTATTTGGGAGGAAAGATGTGGTGTAGACAATAGAAGAAATTTAGAGTTAGCAGATTTTTATTGGCATCCTAGCCCTGTCCATAACTGTGTGAGCTGCTAGATTAAGCCCCATGAGGACATGGCCCAGATCTGCCTTAATTCACTGACGTACACCCAGTGCCATGCTGTGCCACAATGTCTGGCGCCTATAATAAGTGCTCAGCAAATTTTTGTTAAATTAATATCTAGATTTTTCACAAGTCCCTTAACCTTTCTATGTTAGTTTAACCAGTACAACAGCCACCCAGATTTCAGTGCCTGGACACAGTAAAGGTTTATTTCTCACTCCTGTTACAGTCTAACTTGGGTCAGTGAATGGGAAAAAACATCTCTGCTCCACAGAGTCATTCAGGGAACTCAGTCTCCTGCCAAGTGGTGGCTTCATCAGCCCCTGGGGCCTTGAATCTTCTACTGGATCCTGTGCATCTAACGGCAGGCAAAAGAAAAGAGTGAATGTGGGCAAGGGAGGACTGTGTGCTAGGTTTTAGTCAGCCCAGAAAGGAGTGGGGAGGCTTTTGCCACATTCCACTGGCCAGAACTCAGTTTTCTGCCAGCCCACCCTACCGAGTGCCAGCGAGCTGAGAACTGTGACTTAGTGGCGTGTCTTGCAAGAGGAGAAACTTGAGCATTGGTGAGAACTAGCTTTCTCTGTACCACACTCTAAGCCCCAACTTTTCTTCTGAAAAGAAAAATTAATAATTGCTATTGGCCAGCACTTTATGAGGATTTAATGAGGTAATAAATATGGAAATGCTTGGTGAACTGCTAATCAAATATTAGTTATGAATATTCCTGGTTAATTGTGTTCCCTTTACCTCTGCATTTCATCTGTGAAATGTGTAGGCTGATAGATTTTCTGAGAATTCTTTCCAGCTCTGAGATGATTAGATTCTTTGGTTCTTTTAAACCTTCATCAAGCAGGTGCCCCTCTGACTTTGTAGTGGTGCCTTAGGATTCCACACATGATTCTACAACCCAGTCCTCCTCCCCAAACCTTCTTCCATTGCTTAATATTTCCTATGTTCTTTTGGAGACATAACCTGATTCTCATCTCATTTTAATTCTATTCATTCTAACTATGGATAAAAGATAATTTTTGCCTTCCTATTGCATCAACCAGTTCCAGACTGCTAGATTTCTTAATCCCAGAAGAAAAATT
This sequence comes from Ailuropoda melanoleuca, assembly GCF_002007445.2. NCBI lineage: Eukaryota > Metazoa > Chordata > Mammalia > Carnivora > Ursidae > Ailuropoda > Ailuropoda melanoleuca. The sequence goes on from NC_048232.1 coordinate 64,125,246, forward strand.
GTAGATGTGGGGAAGAGAACCTAAGAAGGCATTTGACAGATTTGAAATATTTAAAACAATCATGATTACTTTAATCCTGTCTTAAAAGATCCTATGTAATAGAAATCTGATTCAACCTATTTCCTTTGTCTGTGGTTTCCTTAGTTCTCTTAGCCCAGTTTCCCAGCTTTTTTCTCCAGCTGAATTCCCTTTACAGTCCATTGACAACTGCTTTGCACAATTCCTGGGGGATGTCAGCAAGGGGAGGTCTGAATTCTCCTATTTAAAGGCTGATGAGGGGCTGATATGCATTGATGTTTCAGGAGTATTCTGGCCCCTTCTTATCCTTCTCCAGACCACAGCCAGGGGGCTCTCATCACATGACAAATCTCATGTCATTCCTGTGCTTAAAACACTTTATTGTATGTATTGTGCTTTAAAAAAACACAAAGCCAACTTCAGTATACATTATACAAATAGCACAACGCACAGATGTTCAGTACAGTTTGAGGAGTTTTGGTAACTGAATATGCCTGTGAAGTCACCACCCCAAACAAGATACAAAACATTTCTTTTTCATTTCTTTTTACCTCAGAGAGTTCCCTTGCTCCCTTTTCCTAGTCATTGGCCCCTGCTTGGCCTCCACACCCAGAGGCTACCACTTTCTGATTTTTATCACCATGGATTAGTTTTGCCTGGTTTTGGATTTAATACAAATATAATCACACAGTGTGGACTTTTTTGTGTTTGACTATTTTTACTCAGTGTAAGGTTTTTTTTTTTTTTTTTAAGATTTTATTTATTTAATTGGGGGGGGGGTAGAGAGAGCATGAGCAGGGGAGAGAGGGAGAAGCAGGCTCCCTGAGGGAGCCTGACTCAGGGACTCAGTTCCAGGACCCCAGGATCATGACCTGAGCCGAAGGCAGATGCTTAAGCTAGTGAGCCACCCACGTGCCCCCTTAAAGTAAGTTTTTTCAGAGTGTTCCATGTTGAATTCATTCCTTTACATTAAATATGAATACTGCCATCATTTCTTTATCCATTTTTTTGTTGATGGACACTTGGATTGTTTCCGGTTTTAGACTATTTTAAGGCTGCCATAAATATCCAAGTCTTTTGAGGACATAAGTTTTCATTTCACTTGGGTAAATACTTAAGAGTGAAATTGTCAAGAAATACAGGCTTCAACAATCTAAAGACCCATTTAGGATGACGACCAAACCCCCTGCATGGCCCTGATCACATCTCTGGAGTTTGCACACCCCCCTTCTTCCCACTCTCTGAACTTCAGTCCCTCTGTCCATGCTCTTCCCTCTGCCAGAAACACCTTCCTCCGTATAACTGCCTACCTTCCCCAGTAAGGTCATTCCTTATCATAGGCATTCACAGTCTGTGTTCTTTTTTTTTTTTTTTTTTTTTTTTTTTTTTTTTAAAATTTTTTTTTTTTTTTTTTANTGACAGAGATAGAGACAGTCAGCGAGAGAGGGGACACAAGCAGGGGGAGTGGGAGAGGAAGAAGCAGGCTCCCAGCAGAGGAGCCTGACATGGGGCTCGATCCCGTAACGCCGGGATCACGCCCTGAGCCGAAGGCAGACGCTCAACCGCTGTGCCACCCAGGCGCCCCACAGTCTGTGTTCTTGATGCCCTGGCACTTGCCAAGACTGCAGTTTTATATATATGGCATGATCATTTGTTTAGTGTTGCTTCTCACTCAGGAGCAAGCTCCACGAGGGCAGGTTATCTGCCCATTTTACTTGCACAGTGCTCCCCAGCCTAGTTTCCAAACACTGAGTACCTCGTTGATGGGTGAATGAATGATGATCATTCTTCACCCACCACAGATTCTGTTTTCCACTTTGGTAAAATGCCTCTTGATCAGCCAGAGAGGAAAGTCTGCCCTGGTCAGGGGTTTTTCTACAGCCTGGACTCAGTCAGAGGGGGAAAAGTCCAGGCAGTCAGTTACTTTTAGGCTGCCTGGCTTCCAGGAAAGAGAAAAGCTTGAATTTCAATCTTCATAGCTCTTGTCCTGAGCAGATCATCATAAAAACAAAATTCTTGCTCAAAGGGGCTTCTGATACAAATAAGACAATAAGGCAATGCAGTTAGCAAATATTCCACCTCGATCTAGACCAAAGGGGACTTGCTCCTCATTCTGTCTATTTCCCCTAGTGTTTCTCTTTGAGCACCATGTACTGGGGGCACTGGTTTTCTTGGAAAGCAGAAATTTTTCTTGAGAGGGAATGAAGTTATTCCAGAAAATATTAGAGGACAAAGTGCTATGCAATGAAATTTACTTCTACATTGAAAAACACCTCTGTGAAGTGTTTTTACCATTCGACCTCTCAGAGCAGAGATGCTGATGAGCTAAGAAGGCTCATTTACCCACTGTGGTGTTATTGTGAGCAAGGCTATTCAGGGATGTGTTTAGCTACACATTGTCCCTCCCCAAAAGCCCCAATATGAGCAGTAATGAAGATGATTACTATAATCTTACATACCTTTGCACAATTCTGTATTTCTCATGCATGATTTCCAGGTTGACCTGTTGTCTGGAGTGATAATAATGAACAGATGACTATATGGATACTCTCTCTTCTTTGAGGGTTTTTCCTTTGCAAAAAGAATGCAGAAATGCAATCCTTAAAAAATGAGTGTGGTACAGAAAGGACTAGAGGTGTTCAAGAAAACAACCTGATTACTTTTATTGCCATCTGGAAATAAGATTATTTTAGGAATCAGCAAGCCTCTATAGAAGGAATGGAATATGCTCTTCTGTCTTTAAATAGCGGTGGGTGATTCTTCAGTTGAAGAGGATTTGGGGAAGTCAAAGGTGATAATATGCTTTGGAAAGTCTGCTAGAAGTATTTAACAAGAAACTTAAGTGTTCCTACCCTTTGATCTAGTAATTCCACTTGTAAACATCTGTCCTGTAGAATTAATCACAGATACGGACAAGCATCTATTACAAGGAAGATCATTGCTGCATTGCTTATAAAAGGGAGAAATTAGAGATGATCTAAATATTTAACAGAAAGAGAATAGCTAACTAAACTCTGGGCTCTGCATATTATAAAATGTTATGATATTAAATCATGTTTGCAAAGGGATTTAATAACATAGGAAAATTCTCCTAGTGAAGAAGTACCTAGAATAGGGCCTAAAATGTTGTAGGCACTCAATAAATATTTGTTCAATCAATACATGAATGGATTACTGCCAGGGAAATGAAGGTTAACATATTTTAAAACTATAGAGGGGAGTTAAGATGGCAGAGGAGTAGGGGACCCCTTTTTCAGCCGGTCCCCTGCGTTGAGCTGGATAGGTACCAGACCAGCAGGAACATCCACGGAATCAGCCTGAGACGCAGGAAGATAATCTGGATCTCTACAAATGAACATCTCCAGCGCTGAGTATTGAGGTACGAAGCGGGGAGCCGTGAAATCGCGCACAGATATCGGAAGATAAATGGAAGGGGGAGGGAGCCGCCGTGTCCAGGCCCCGGGAAGCGGTAGCCACCTGTACGGGGGAGCGGGCGGACCGCGGACCCACACCCTTGAGACAGCAGACTGAGACCGTGAGCCGGGGGCGTGCGCTACCAAGCATCTCACAGAACTCCGGAGCTCCGGTGTGCTCACTGGATCCAGACTGAGACCGGGAGCTCCAGGAGCGTGCGCGGGGTGGCTGGCGGCTGGCGGCTGGTGGGCCACCTGCACGGGGGAGCAGGCGGACTCGCGGAAGGCACCCAGGAGACAGCAGACTGAGACCGGGAGCTCCGGGAGTGCACGCGGGGCGGCTGGCAGGGTTAGAAACACAAAGGACAGAGACGCGCCGGCCCTGGAAGTGACGGCTGGGATGCCGGGTGTGGGGCGCACAGCCCGGGATGCTACAGGGTTGAGCAGCACCAACAGAAACAGAGTTAAAATGGCCAGAACATCAGTGGAGAACAGGCCACAATCCCTCTGTTCTGTGACAGAGGCTGAATTTCGGCCACTCCTGCTCTGACTTTCAGAGGAGGCACAGCAGACCGCCAGGGAAAGCCGCCAGAGAACAAAAGCCTGGAAACACCGGCTCACAGGGTGCCCACCCCATCCCCCCTCGCAGGGGACATGGAGACTCTACCCAAACAGGGTTTCCTGAGTACTGGCGTGGCAGGCCCCTCCCCCAGAAGGCAGGCTGAAAAATCAAGAAGCCCACAACCCAGGGCACCTGGGTGATGCAGTCATTGAGCGCCTGTCTTCGGATTAGGGCATGATCACAGCATTCCAGAAAGGAGTCCCTCCACCCTGCTTCTTCCTCTCCCACTCCCCTGCTTGGGTTCCCTTTCTTGCTGACTGTCTGTCTCTCTCTCTCA